>NW_027052805.1:0-160693 GCF_011386835.1 Chrysemys picta bellii | reverse complement strand
AACTTCCACCCACCCCCACCTCCACTGCACCCACAAAACTTCCACCCACCCCCACCCACCCTCACCTCCACTGCCCCCACAGACTTCCACCCACCTCCCAACCCCCACCCTCACCTCCACTGCCCCCACAGACTTCCACCCACCTCCCAACCCCCACCCTCGACCTCCACTGCCCCCACAAACTTCCACCCAAACCCCCCCGCCCCCCCCACCTCCACTGCCCCCACAAACTTCCACCCGCCCCCACCTCCACTGCCCCCACAAACTTCCACCCGCCCCCCCCGCCCCCACCTCCACTGCCCCCACAAACTTCCACCCGCCCCCACCCTCACCTCCACTGCCCCCACAAACTTCCACCCGTCCCCCCGCCCCACCTCCACTGCCCCCACAAACTTCCACCCGTCCCCCCGCCCCCACCTCCACTGCCCCCCACAAACTTCCCCCCGCCCTCCCGCCCCCACCTCCACTGCCCCCCACAAAACTTCCACCCGCCCCCACCTCCACTGCCCCCACAAACTTCCACCCGCCCCCCCCGCCCCCACCTCCACTGCCCCCACAAACTTCACCCGCGCCCCACCCTCACCTCCACTGCCCCCACAAACTTCCACCCGCCCCCACCCTCACCTCCACTGCCCCCCACAAACTTCCACCCACCCCCACCCACCCCCCCCACACTCACCTCCATTGCGCCCCATAAACTTCCACCCACGGCCACCCCACCCACACACTCACACTCCTCCCCCACTCCCCAACACACCCATACATACTCTCCCCCCCCCCCCCCACACACACACACACAAACTCCACTCCCCCACAACCTCCTTCCCCCATGCACACACACACTGCGTCACTGTTCAGCAATGTCAGTTTGGTCGTGTTACTGACGGCTACTTTAAAAGGTGAGTTAAAAATCTCACTTTTACCATACTCTGGGCATCTGCAGGAAGTTTTGTTTAAATTGTAGGATTCTTTTAGTAAAATCAGTTTCTCTCCCTTGCAAGCCATTTTCTGAACATTTGTGTGCATTTATAGTAAAGCTACTTAACTGTGGTCAGGTGTATCAAACAATTGTGATTAAACACAAAAACCAGAAAGACGGAATTAATTTTTAAGAAATGGAAAGGACAAAAACTCAGAAAAAACTAAATTGGAAAATCCCCAATAATAAAAGAGATTTCATAGGGCCCTACATAGGCGTGTACCATCTTCCGAAACCACTCCCGGGGGTGGGGATGGGCTCAGGGCTCCAGGCTTGATCGATGGAGGGGGAGCTCTGGGTTTGGGGCTCTGGTCTCCCACAACTGGGTAGAGACTCCAGGATCCGGGCTATAGCACCCAGGGCAGAGGTGGGGGAGGGAGGACTCCGGGCTTGTGGTCCAAGCTCAAGCCACCAAGAGAGATGAAGGGAAGAGACCTGGTCTTCGGCTGCCATGGGGGGGGAGATCAGGGCTCCAAGCTTCAGCCGCTGGGGAGGTGGAGGGGAGTGGGGGGGGGTCTGGGCTCTGCGACTCATCCACAGGAGGGCAGGGAGGGAGGTTGGGGCTCTGGGACTTCAGCCACAAGACGGGTGAGGGGGTCAGTGCTCTGGGCTTCAGCCACTGGGGTGACAGCCCCTCCCCCAATGCACTGGCCCCCAGACCCTCTCACCTGCTCCACCAGAGCGAAACCCAGTCCAGCTCGTCCCGCTGCAGCTCGCAGACCCCTCAGTACAGCCCCACCTTCACCTGGTCTTGCTCAGGGCAGCTGTCAGGCTCCTTGAATTCAAAGTTTGTAAACTACTTTGTGACTCCCCAGGTACAATGTGATATATTCTGTCCATGCAAAGTATCAGTCCTTTGTCAGTCCCTCCCAGAAATCAAAATTCCTGTTGCTAATGGTACCAGCCTCTGTCTGTATGCCTGTGTGTGTGTGTGTGTATGCATAAGTTTATTGTGATGTCATGTGTGACAAGAGCAAAGACCTTTCTGGTTCAGCATTCTTGCCCTGCCTTCAGTCTGCCAACTTGCTTGGTTGACAACGACTAGTGAACCCAGGAGCTGATAGACGCGTACTATCCATCTGTCAACAACTTCTTGAATCAGCTATTTCCACAGGTTTTTCGGAAGATGAGATTTTACAAAAGGTAATTCCCAGATTCTTTTCCTGCTCTCAGATCACACATGACAGGTTGTTGCCTCCTTCATAGTTTCATAGATTCTAGGACAGGAAGGGACCTCGAGAGGTCATTGAGTCCAGTCCCTGCCCTCATGGCAGGACCAAATACTGTTTAGACCATGCTGGACCCTCTCCAACTTCTCCACATCTTCCTTGAAATGTGGTGCCCAGAACTGGACACAATACTCCAGTTGAGGCCTAACCAGAGCAGAGTAGAGCGGAAGAATGACTTCTCATGTCTTGCTCACAACACACCTGTTAATGCATCCCAGAATCATGTTTGCTTTTTTGGCAACAGCATCACACTGTTGACTCATATTTAGCTTGTGGTCCACTATAACCCCTAGATCCCTTTCTGCCGTACTCCTTCCTAGACAGTCTCTTCCCATTCCGTATGTGTGAAACTGATTGTTCCTTCCTAAGTGGAGCACTGTGCATTTGTCTTTGTTAACAGGTCATCCTATTTACCTCAGACCATTTCTCAAATTTGTCCAGATCATTTTGAATTATGACCCTATCCTCCAAAGCAGTTGCAATCCCTCCCAGTTTGGTATCATCTGCAAATGTAATAAGCGTACTTTCTATGCCAATATCTAAGTCGTTGATGAAGATATTGAACAGAGCCGGTCCCAAAACAGACCCCTGCGGAACCCCACTTGTTATTCCTTTCCAGCAGGATTAGGAACCATTAATAACTACTCTCTGAGTACGGTTATCCAGCCAGTTATGCACCCACCTTATAGTAGCCCCATCTAAGTTGTATTTGCCTAGTTTATCGATAAGAATATCATGCGAGACCCTATCAAATGCCTTACTGAAGTCTAGGTATACCACATCCACCGCTTCTCCCCTTATCCACAAGACTCGGTATCCTAGCAAAGAAAGCTATCAGATTGGTTTGACATGATTTGTTCTTCACAAATCCATGCTGGCTGTTCCCTATCACCTTACCACCTTCCAAGTGTTTGCAGATGATTTCCTTAATTACTTGCTCCATTATCTTCCCTGGCACAGAAGTTAAACTCACTGGGGTCTGTAGTTTCCTGGGTTGTTTTTATTTCCCTTTTTATAGATGGGCACTGTATTTGCCCTTTTCCAGTCTTCTGGAATCTCTCCCGTCTCCCATGATTTTCCAAAGATAATAGCTAGAGGCTCAGATACCTCCTCTATTAGCTCCTTGAGTATTCTAGGATGCATTTCATCAGGCCCGGGTGACTTGCAGGCATCTAACTTTTCTAAGTGATTTTTAACTTGTTCTTTTTTTATTTTATCTGCTAAACCTACCCCCTTCCCATTAGCATTCACTATGTTAGGCATTCCTTCAGACTTCTCGGTGAAGACCGAAACAAAGAAGTCATTAAGCATCTCCGCCATTTCCAAGTTTCCTGTTACTGTTTCTCCCTCTTCACTAAGCAGTGGGCCTACCCTGTCTTTGGTCTTCCTCTTGCTTCTAATGTATTGATAAAAAGTCTTCTTGTTTCCCTTTATTCCCGTAGCTAGTTTGAGCTCATTTTGTGCCTTTGCCTCTCTAATCTTGCCCCTGCATTCCTGTGTTGTTTGCCTATATTCATCCTTTGTAATCTGTCCCAGTTTCCATTTTTTATATGACTCCTTTTTATTTTTTAGATCATGCAAGATCTCATGGTTAAGCCAAGGTGGTCTTTTGCCACATTTTCTATCTTTCCTAACCAGCGGAATAGCTTGCTTTTGGGCCCTTAATAGTGTCCCTTTGAAAAACTGCCAACTCTCCTCAGTTGTTTTTCCCCTCAGTCTTGATTCCCATGGGACCTTACCTATCAGCTCTCTGAGCTTACCAAAATCTGCCTTCCTGAAATCCATTGTCTCTATTTTGCTGTTCTCCCTTCTACCCTTCCTTAGAATTGCAAACTCTATGATTTCATGATCACTTTCACCCAGGCTGCCTTCTACTTTCAAATTCTCAACGAGTTCCTCCCTATTTGTTAAAATCAAGTCTAGAACAGCTTCCCCCCAGTAGCTTTTTCAACCTTCTGAAATAAAAAGTTGTCTCCAATGCAGTCCAGGAATTTGTTGGATAGTCTGTGCCCCGCTGTGTTATTTTCCCAACATATAGCCGGATAGTTGAAGTCCCCCATCACCACCAAATCTTGGGCTTTGGATGATTTTGTTAGTTGCTTAAAAAAAGCCTCATCCACCTCTTCCACCTGGTTAGGTGGCCTGTAGTAGACTCCTAGCATGACATCTCCCTTGTTTTTTACCCCTTTTAGCCTAACCCACAGACTCTCAACACTTCCGTCTCCTATGTCCATCTCTACGTCAGTCCAAGTGTGTACATTTTTAATATACAAGGCAACACCTCCTCCCTTTTTCCCCTGTCTATCCTTCCTGAGCAAGCTGTACCCATCCACACCAACATTCCAATCATGTGTATTATCCCACCAAGTTTCAGTGATGCCAACAATGTCATAGTTGTATTTATTTATTAGCACTTCCAGTTCTTCCTGCTTATTCCCCATACTTCTCGCATTTGTATATAGACATCTAAGATACTGGTTTGATCTTTCCTCCCAGTTTTGTCCTGAACCTCCTTTCCCTCTGACAATATAGCCCACACTCCCTCTCGTTTTTGACCCATCTCCCCGGTCTCCATGTTCCCCACTTACCTGTGGGCTTTGCTCACCTGTCCCCGTCGAACCTAGTTTAAAGCCCTCCTCACTAGGTTAGCCAGTCTGTGTCCAAAGGTACTAATAACTTGAGCTGTGGTTTGGAGGTGGAACAGCTGTCAAGGGCACTGAGGGGGAGATAGCAGGAGCTCATCCTTCAAGGAGTGGGGTTGGCACTGGAGGTTACTAGAAAGGACAAGAAGACTCCATTCTGGGGTTCAGGAGGTGAATTTATCCCTCAGTGGTGGGCAGGTGATGGGTGGAAGTAGTGCTGGTTCCAGGTGCCCTTAATTCCCGCTGATTCCTCGGGGCGTTTGAGTCTCTGACAGGTTCTCGTTCCCTTGCAGCAGGAGGACGTCACGGCCAAAAGTGATGCACCAGCTCCGCATCATCCGGCACTTGCGCCAGATTCCTGAGACACTGCAGGGGCTGTGCCTCTGAGGCCATCAGCAACTCCTGCTCCCTGCTGCAGGTACTGCTCTGGCTCACTGTAAATGGGGAGCTAGTGGAAGGGGAAATTGAGCCCCCTGGCACTCACTAAAAGGGAAAGTGGTGGATTCTCCATCTCTTGATGTCATTGAAGGAAGACTAGATGCCTTTCTGCAATGTGTGTGCCCAAAGAGTAACTATTGTACTATACAGGAAGCCTATGATATGCAGGGGCTTAGATGAGATGCTCTAAAGGTCCCTTGTGGCCATAAAGTCTACTAATTTTGGAAACACTGAGTGTAGCATTGGGAGCAGCCTCTGATGTTTTACTGTCTAGCCCACTTGCTTCCTAGAATGAAGACGCATTGAGTGGGGTGATCCACAGAGAGTAGCTCAAACCTTCATAGTGTCAGGCCAGCAGCAGGACATTAGCACTTAAGGGTTTGATTGGTGGCAGTGATATCACAAAGGTCTTTTGCAGGATGTCAGCTTATTGGTCAAATGTGTTAGGGAGGTGGTGACCTCAGAGAGAGATGCTGACATCAGCCTGGCAGGACAGGAGCACAGGGCCAGGGAAACCTCAGAGACCCTGTGGCTTTGCTTCAGCAAGTCTCCTTCTCGGGGTCTTTCTTTGAGGACTGAGAGAGTATTAAGGTTCACGTACGTGAGTGCGTGCAGGAGCCTCTTTCGAGTTTTCTCCTTTCCTTTTACTGATTTTACTAGAAAACAGACGTCCCTGTTTAGAAGGTAAGAGCCTCCAAGAGGTTTTGGCAGCTGCTCAGTCTGATCCACGTGGTGCCAGCTGAATTCTAGGCATGGAAAACAGTAGTTTAAGATGGCAGAATTTTATTCCATCCCTTGGATTTTGTGCCGTAGAATCACTGGGGACATTAGGGTTTGTCCTTTTTGTTTTACCTTTTCCTCCATCCCTCCTTCCTTTCTCTTCATCTCTTACTTCTTTTGTCCTTTCTCCTGTTCCTCGAAAACTGTAGGGTTGAAATAGTGTTTGGACTCCCCTAACACTAGATGCTGCCATCCTGTGGCTTAGCATTAGTGTCTGGGATGACTTGGGTCAAGATCTCAACTTCCCCGCAACCCACTTCACTGCTGCCAGAATCCCTCCTGCCCCCCCTGCTAGAGCCGCCTCCCTGGCCAACCTGGGTGGGGGTGGATAACAGTGTTTTTTTCATACATTCATAGATTATCGGACTGGAAGGGACCTCGAGAGGTCATCGAGTCCAGTCCCCTGCCCGCATGGCAGGACCAAATACCATCTAGACCATCCCTGATAGACATTTATCTAACCTACTCTTAAATATCTCAAGAGATGGAGATTCCACAACCTCCCTCGGCAATTTATTCCAGTGTTTAACCACCCTGACAGTTAGGAACTTTTTCCTAATGTCCAACCTAGACCTCCCTTGCTGCACTTTAAACCCATTGCTTCTGGTTCTATCCTTAGAGGCTAAGGTGAACAAGTTTTCTCCCTCCTCCTTATGACACCCTTTTAAATACCTGAAAACTGCTATCATGTCTCCTCTCAGTCTTCTCTTTTCCAAACTAAACAAAGCCAATTCTTTCAGCCTTCCTTCATAGGTCATGTTCTCAAGACCTTTAATCATTCTTGTTGCTCTTCTCTGGACCCTTTCCAATTTCTCCACATCTTTTTTAAAATGCGGTGCCCAGAACTGGACACAATACTCCAGCTGAGGCCTAACCAGAGCAGAGTAGAGCGGAAGAATGACTTCTCGTGTCTTGCTCACAACACACCTGTTAATACATCCCAGAATCAGGTTTGCTTTTTTTGCAAGAGCATCACACTGTTGACTCATATTTAGCTTGTGGTCCACTATAACCCCTAGATCCCTTTCTGCCGTACTCCTTCCTAGACAGTCTCTTCCCATTCTGTATGTGTGAAACTGATTGTTCCTTCCTAAGTGGAGCACTTTGCATTTGTCTTTGTTAAACTTCATCCTGTTTAACTCAGACCATTTCTCCAATTTGTCCAGATCATTTTGAATTATGACCCTGTCCTCCAAAGCAGTTGCAATCCCTCCCAGTTTGGTATCATCCGCAAACTTAATAAGCGTACTTTCTATGCCAATATCTAAGTCGTTGATGAAGATATTGAACAGCGCCGGTCCCAAAACAGACCCCTGCGATACCCCACTCGTTATGGCTTTCCAGCAGGATTGGGAACTATTAATAACAACTCTCTGAGTACGGTTATCCAGCCAGTTAGGCACCCACCTTATAGTAGCCCCATCTAAATTGTATTTGCCTAGTTTATCAATAAGAATATCATGCGAGACCGTATCAAAAGCCTTACTAAAGTCTAGGTATACCACAGCCTCACCCTTATCCACAAGGCTCGTTATCCTATCAAAGAAAGCTATCAGATTGGTTTGACATGATTTGTTCTTCACAAATCCATGCTGGCTGTTCCCTATCACCTTACCACCTTCCAAGTGTTTGCAGATGATTTCCTTAATTACTTGCTCCATTATCTTCCCTGGCACAGAAGTTAAACTCACTGGGGTCTGTAGTTTCCTGGGTTGTTTTTATTTCCCTTTTTATAGATGGGCACTATATTTGCCCTTTTCCAGTCTTCTGGAATCTCTCCCGTCTCCCATGATTTTCCAAAGATAATAGCTAGAGGCTCAGATACCTCCTCTATTAGCTCCTTGAGTATTCTAGGATGCATTTCATCAGGCCCGGGTGACTTGCAGGCATCTAACTTTTCTAAGTGATTTTTAACTTGTTCTTTTTTTATTTTATCTGCTAAACCTACCCCCTTCCCATTAGCATTCACTATGTTAGGCATTCCTTCAGACTTCTCGGTGAAGACCGAAACAAAGAAGTCATTAAGCATCTCCGCCATTTCCAAGTTTCCTGTTACTGTTTCTCCCTCTTCACTAAGCAGTGGGCCTACCCTGTCTTTGGTCTTCCTCTTGCTTCTAATGTATTGATAAAAAGTCTTCTTGTTTCCCTTTATTCCCGTAGCTAGTTTGAGCTCATTTTGTGCCTTTGCCTTTCTAATCTTGCCCCTGCATTCCTGTGTTGTTTGCCTATATTCATCCTTTGTAATCTGTCCCAGTTTCCATTTTTGATATGACTCCTTTTTATTTTTTAGATCATGCAAGATCTCATGGTTAAGCCAAGGTGGTCTTTTGCCACATTTTCTATCTTTCCTAACCAGCGGAATAGCTTGCTTTTGGGCCCTTAATAGTGTCCCTTTGAAAAACTGCCAACTCTCCTCAGTTGTTTTTCCCCTCAGTCTTGATTCCCATGGGACCTTACCTATCAGCTCTCTGAGCTTACCAAAATCTGCCTTCCTGAAATCCATTGTCTCTATTTTGCTGTTCTCCCTTCTACCCTTCCTTAGAATTGCAAACTCTATGATTTCATGATCACTTTCACCCAGGCTGCCTTCTACTTTCAAATTCTCAACGAGTTCCTCCCTATTTGTTAAAATCAAGTCTAGAACAGCTTCCCCCCAGTAGCTTTTTCAACCTTCTGAAATAAAAAGTTGTCTCCAATGCAGTCCAGGAATTTGTTGGATAGTCTGTGCCCCGCTGTGTTATTTTCCCAACATATAGCCGGATAGTTGAAGTCCCCCATCACCACCAAATCTTGGGCTTTGGATGATTTTGTTAGTTGCTTAAAAAAAGCCTCATCCACCTCTTCCACCTGGTTAGGTGGCCTGTAGTAGACTCCTAGCATGACATCTCCCTTGTTTTTTGCCCCTTTTAGCCTAACCCAGAGACTCTCAACACTTCCGTCTCCTATGTCCATCTCTACCTCAGTCCAAGTGTGTACATTTTTAATATACAAGGCAACACCTCCTCCCTTTTTCCCCTGTCTATCCTCCCTGAGCAAGCTGTACCCATCCACACCAACATTCCAATCATGTGTATTATCCCACCAAGTTTCAGTGATGCCAACAATGTCATAGTTGTATTTATTTATTAGCACTTCCAGTTCTTCCTGCTTATTCCCCATACTTCTCGCATTTGTATATAGGCATCTAAGATACTGGTTTGATGTTTCCTCACAGTTTTGTCCTTACCCTCCTTTCCCTCTGACAATATAGCCCACACTCCCTCTCGTTTTTGACCCATCTCCCCGGTCTCCATGTTCCCCACTTACCTGTGGGCTTTGCTCACCTGTCCCCGTCGAACCTAGTTTAAAGCCCTCCTCACTAGGTTAGCCAGTCTGTGTCCAAAGGTACTAATAACTTGAGCTGTGGTTTGGAGGTGGAACAGCTGTCAAGGGCACTGAGGGGGAGATAGCAGGAGCTCATCCTTCAAGGAGGGGGGTTGGCACTGGAGGTTACTAGAAAGGACAAGAAGACTCCATTCTGGGGTTCAGGAGGTGAATTTATCCCTCAGTGGTGGGCAGGTGATGGGTGGAAGTAGTGCTGGTTCCAAGTGCCCTTAATTCCCGCTGATTTCTCGGGGCGTTTGAGTCTCTGACAGGTTCTCGTTCCCTTGCAGCAGGAGGACGTCACGGCCAAAAGTGATGCACCAGCTCCGCATCATCCGGTACTTGCGCCATATTCCTGAGACACTGCAGGGGCTGTGCCTCTGAGGCCATCAGCAACTCCCGCTCCCTGCTGCAGGTACTGCTCTGGCTCACTGTAAATGTGGTGCTAGTGGAAGGGGAAATGGAGCCCCCTGGCACTCAGTAAAAGGGAAAGTGGTGGATTCTCCATCTCTTGATGTCATTTCATGAAGACTAGATGCCTTTCTGGAATGTGTGTGCCCAAAAAGTACCTATTGTACTATACAGGAAGCCTATGATATGCAGGGGGTTAGATGAGATGCTCTAAAGGTCTCTTCTGGCCATAAAGTCCCCTAATTTTGGAAACACTGAGTGTAGCATTGGGAGCAGCCTCTGATGTTTTACCGTCTAGCCGGCTTGCTTCCTAGAATGAACAGGCATTGAGTGGGGTGATCCACAGAGAGTAGCTGAAACCTTCAAAGTGTCAGCCCAGCAACAGGACATTAGCACTTCCGGGGAAGGGTGGGTGTGGCAGTGATATCACAAAGGCCTTTTGCAGGACGTCAGCCTATTGGTCAAAGGTGTTAGGGAGGTGGTGACCTCCGAGAGAGATGCTGACATCAGCCTGGCAGGACAGGAGCACAGGGCCAGGGAAACCTCAGAGACCCCTGTGGCTTTGCTTCAGCAAGTCTCCTTCTCGAGGTCTCTCTTTGAGGACTGAGAGAGTGTTAGGGTTGACGTATGTGAGTGTGAGCAGGAGCCTCTTTCGAGTTTTCTCCTTTCCTTTTGACGGATTTTACTAGAAAACAGACGTCCCTATTTAGAAGGTAAGAGCCTCCAAGAGGTTTTGGAACCTGCTCAGTCTGATCCATCTGGTGCCAGCTGAATTCTAGGCATGGAAAACAGTAGTTTAAGATGGCAGAATTTTATTCCCTCCCTGGGATTTTGTCCCGTAGAATCACTGGGGACATTAGGGTTTGTCCTTTTCGTTTTACCTTTTCCTCCATCCCTCCTTCCTTTCTCTTCATCTCTTACTTCTTTTGTCCTTTCTCCTGTTCCCCTTTCACCACCAGGAGTGGTGTGTGTGTGTGTGTGTGTTTGTGTGTGTGTTGCTGGGGGTGCTCTTCACCTCCCCTTGTGGGGAGTTCATCCAAAACTGTATGGTTGAAATAGTGCTTGGACTCCACTGACACTAGATGCTGCCATCCTGTGGCTTAGCATTAGTGTCTGGGATGACTTGGGGCAAGATCTCAACCTCCCCTCAACCCACTTCACTTCTGGCAGAATCCCTCCTGCCCCCCCGCTAGAGCCGCCTCGATGCCCAACCTGGTTGGGGGTGCAGAAGAGGGTTCTGATAACTTGAGGTTTGGTTTGGAGGTGGAACAGCTGTGAAGAACACTGAGGGGGAGGTAGCAGGAGCTAATCCTACAAGGAGGGGGGTTGGCACTGGAGGATACTAGAAAGGACAAGAAGACTCCATTCTGGGGTTCAGGAGGTGAATTCATCCCTCAGCGGTGGGGAGGTGGTGGGTGGAAATACTGCTGGTTCCAGGTGCCCTTAATTCCCCCTGATTCCTCGGGACCTTTGAGTCTCTGACAGGTTCTCGTTCCCTTGCAGCAGGAGGACGTCACGGCCAAAGTGATGCACCAGCTCCGCATCATCCGGCACTTGCGCCAGGTGCCTGAGACACTGCAGGGGCTGTTCCTCTGAGGCCTTCAGCAACTCCCGCTCCCTGCTGCAGGTACTGCTCTGGCTCACTGTAAATGGGGAGCTAGTGGAAGGGGAAATGGAGCCCCCTGGCACTCAGTGAAAGGGAAAGTGGTGGATTCTCCATCTCTTGAAGTCATTGAATGAAGACTAGATGCCTTTCTGGAATGTTTGTGCCCAAAAAGTAACTATTGTCCTATACAGGAAGCCTATGATATGCAGGGGGTTAGATGAGATGCTCTAAAGGTCTCTTCTGGCCATAAAGTGTATTAATTTTGGAAACACTGAGTGTAGCATTGGGAGCAGCCTCTAATGTTTTACTGTCTAACCGGCTTGCTTCCTAGAATGAAGACGCATTGAGTGGGGTGATCCACAGAGAGTAGCTCAAACCTTCAAAGTGTCAGGCCAGCAGCAGGATATTAGCACTTCAGGGGATGGGTGGGTGTGGCAGTGACATCACAAAGGCCTTTTGCATGAGCTCAGCCTATTGGTCAAAGTTGTTAGGGAGGTGGTGACCTCAGAGAGAGATGCTCACATCAGCCAGGCAAAACAGGGGCGCAGGGCCAGGGAAACCTCAGAGACCCCTGTGGCTTTGCTTCAGCAAGTCTCCTTCTCGAGCTCTCTTTGAGGACTGAGAGAGTATTAGGGTTCACATATGTGAGTGTGAGCAGGAGCCTCTTTTGAGTTTTCTCATTTCCTTTTACCCATTTTACTAGAAAACAGAAGTCCCTGTTGAGAAAGTAAGTGCCTCGGAGAGGTTTGTAACCTGTTCAGTCTGATCCACCTGGTGCCATCTGAATTCTAGGCATGGAAAACACTAGTTTAAGGTGGCAGAATTTTATTCCCTCCCTGGGATTTTGTCCCGTAGAATCACTGGGGATATTAGGAAAACAACAAGGAGTCTGGTGGCACCTTAAAGACTAACAGATGTATTTGGGCATAAGCTTTCGTGAGTAAAAACCTCACTTCTTCGGATGCATAGAGTGAAAGTTACAGATGCAGGCATTATATACTGACACATGGAGAGCAGGGAGTTACTTCACAAGTGGAGAACCAGTGTTGACAGGGCCAATTCAAAAATCAGGGTGGATGTAGTCCACTCCAAATAATAGATGAGGAGGTGTCAATTCCAGGAGAGGAAAAGCTGCTTCTGTAGTGAGCCAGCCACTCCCAGTCCCTATTCAAGCCCAGATTAATGGTGTTGAATTTGCAAATGAATTTTAGTTCTGCTGTTTCTCTTTGAAGTCTGTTTCTGAAGTTTTTTTGTTCAATGATAGTGACTTTTAAATCTGTAATAGAATGACCAGGGAGATTGAAGTGTTCACATACTGGCTTATGTATGTTACCATTCCTGATGTCCGACATGGGGACATTAGGGTTTGTCCTTTTCCTTTTCCCTTTTCCTCCATCCCTCCTTCCTTTATCTTCATCTCTTACTTCTTTTGTCCTTTCTCTTGTTCCCCTCACACCACCAGGAGTGGTGTGTGTGTGTGTGTGTGTGTGTGTGTGTGTGTGTGGTGCTGATGGTTCTCTTCTCCTCCCCTTGTGGGGAGTTGATCCAAAACTGTGGGGTTGAAATAGTGCTTGGACCCCACTGACAGTAGATGCTGCCATTGTGTGACTTAGCATTAGTGTCTGGGATGACTTGGGTCAAGATCTCAACCTCCCTGCAACCCACTTCACTGCTGTCAGAATCCCTCCTGCACACCCTGTTAGAGCCGCCTCCCAGCCCAACCTGTGTCGGGGTGGAGAAGAGGGTTCTGATGACTTGAGCTGTGGTTTGGAGGTGGAATATCTGTGAAGGGCACTGAGCAGGAGGTAGCAGGAGCTCACCCTACAAGGAGGGGGGTTGGCTCTGGAGGTTTCTAGAAAGGACAAGAAGACTCCATTTTGGGGTTCAGGAGGTGAATTCATCTCTCATTGATGGGCAGGTGCTGGGTGGAAATACTGCTGGTTCCAGGTTCCCTTAATTCCCCCTGATTCCTCGGGGCGTTTGAGTCTCTGACAGGTTCTCGTTCCCTTGCAGCAGGAGGACGTCACGGCCAAAAGTGATGCATCAGCTCCGCATCATCCGGCACTTGCGCCAGATTCCTGAGACACTGCAGGGGCTGTGCCTCTGAGGCCATCAGCAACTCCCGCTCCCTGCTGCAGGTACTGCTCTGGCTCACTGTAAATGGGGAGCTAGTGGAAGGGGAAATGGAGCCCCCTGGCACTCACTAAAAGGGAAAGTGATGGATTCTCCATCTGTTAATGTCATTTAATTTAGACTAGATACCTTTCTGGAATGTTTGTGCCCAAAAAGTAACTATTGTACTATACAGGAAGCCCATGATATGCAGGGGCTTAGATGAGATGCTCTAAAGGTCTCTTCTGGCCATAAAGTGTAATAATTTTGGAAACAGTGAGTGTAGCATTGGGAGCAGCCTCTGATGTTTTATTGTCTAGCCGGCTTGCTTCCTAGAATGAAGACCCATTGAGTGGGGTGATTCACACAGAGTAGCTCAAACCTTCAAAGTGTCAGGCCAGCAGGAGGACATTAGCACTTCAGGGTTTGGTTGGGTGTGGCAGTGACACCACAAAGGCCTTTTGCAGGACGTCAGCTTATTGGTCAAATGCGTTAGGGAGGTGGTGACCTCAGAGAGAGATGCTGACATCAGAGAGAGATGCTGACATGAGGGCCAGGGAAACCTCAGAGACCCCTCTGGCTTTGCTTCAGCAAGTCTCCTCCTTGAGGTCTCTCGTTGAGGAAAGTAAGTGCCTCGGAGAGGTTTGTATCCTGTTCAGTCTGATCCACCTGGTGCCAGCTGAATTCTAAGCATGGAAAACACTAGTTCAAGGTGGCAGAATTTTATTCCCTCCCTGTGATTTTGTCCCGTAGAATCACTGGGGACATTAGTGTTTGTCCTTTTCATTTTACCTTTTCCTCCCTCCCTCCTTCCTTTCTCTTCATCTCTTACTTCTTTTGTCCTTTCTCCTGTTCCCCTCCCACCACCGGGAGTGGTTTGTGTGTCTGTGTGTGTTTGTGTGTTGCTGGGGGTGCTCTTCACCTCCCTTTGTGGGGAGTTCATCCAAACCTGTGTGGTTGAAATAGTGCTTGGACTCCACTGACACTAGATGCTGCCATCGTGTGGATTAGCATTGGTGTCTGGGATGACTTGGGGCAAGATCTCAACCTCCCCGGAACCCACTTCACTGCTGGCAGAATCCCTCCTGCCACCCCTGCTAGAGCCGCCTCCCTGGCCAACCTGGGTGGGGGTGGAGAAGAGGGTTCTGATAACTTGAGCTGTGGTTTGGTGGTGGAACATCTGTCAAGGGCACTGAGAGGGAGGTAGCAGCAGCTCACCCTTCAAGGAGGGGATTTGGCACTGGAGGTTACTAGAAAGGACAAGAAGACTCCATTCTGGGGTTCAGGAGGTGAATTCATCCCTCAGCGGTGGGCAGGTGCTGAGTGGAAATACTGCTGGTTCCCGGTGCCCTTAATTCCCCCTGATTCCTCGGGGCGTTTGAGTCTCTGACAGGTTCTCGTTCCCTTGCAGCAGGAGGACGTCACAGCAAAAGTGATGCACCCGCATCATCCGGCACTTGCGCCAGGTGCCTGAGACACTGCATGGGTTGTTCCTCTGAGTCTTTCAGCAACTCCCGCTCCCTGCTGCATTTACTGCTCTGTCTGCCTGTAAATGGGGAGCTAGTGGAAGGGGAAATGGAGCCCCCTGGCACTCACTAAAAGGGAAAGTGGTGGATTCTCCATCTCTTGATGTCATTGAATGAAGACTAGATGCCTTTCTGGAATGTGTGTGCCCAAAAAGTAACTATTGTACTATACAGGAGGCCTATGATATGCAGGGGCTTAGATGAGATGCTCTAAAGGTCTCTTGTGGCCATAAAGTCTACAAATTTTGGAAACACTGAGTGTAGTATTGGGAGCAGCCTCTGATGTTTTACTGTCTAGCCGGCTTGCTTCCTAGAATGAAGACGCATTGAGTGGGGTGATCCACAGAGAGTACCTGTGTCAAGGCTGTATCCCCACTTTGAAGTTTAGGGTACAAATGTAGGGGCCTGCATGAAAACTTCTAAGCTTAACCACCATCCCAAGGCTAATTTCCTCCCCTGGGTAGCCTTGAGAAACCTTTCACCAATTCCCTTGTGAATACAGATCCAAACCCCTTGGATCTTAAAACAAGGAGAATTAAACCGTCCCCCCTCCTTCCTCCCACCAACTTCTGGTGAATACAGATCCAACCCCCTTGGATCTAAAAGAAGGAGAAATTAACCATTCCCCTCCTTCCTCCCACCAACTCCTGGTGAATCAAGATCCAAACTCCTTGGATCTTAAAACAAGGAAAAATCAATCAGGTTCTTAAAAATAAGGCTTTTAATTAAAGAAAAACGTAAAAATCATCTCTGTAAAATCAGTATGGAAATTAACCTTACAGGGTAATCAAACTTAAAGAGCTCAGAGGACTCCCCTCTAGTCTTAGGTTCAAAGTACAGCAAACAAAGATAAACACTCTAGTAAAAGGTACATTTATAAGTTGAGAAAACAAAGGAAAACTAACACGCCTTGTTTGAAATAGGAGAGACTTGTTTAGAAAGATGTGGAGAACCTGGATTGATGTCTGGTCCCTCTCAGTCCCGAGGGCGAACACCCACACAAACAAAGAACACAAACAAAAGCCTTCCCCTCCCCAAGATTTGAAAGTATCTTGTCCCCTTATTGGTCCTTTAGGTCAGATGCCAGCCAGGTTACCTGAGCTTCTTAACCCTTTACAGGGAAAAGGATTTTGGAGTCTCTGGCCAGGAGGGATTTTATAGTACTGTACACAGGACAGCTGTTACCCTTCCCTTTATAGTTATGACAACCTCAAAGCTTCAAAGTGTCAGGCCAGCAGCAGGACATTAGCACTTGAGGGTTTGGTTGGGTGTGGCAGTGACATCACAAAGGCCTTTTGCAGGATGTCAGCTTATTGGTCAAATGTGTTAGGGAGGTGGTGACCTCAGAGAGAGATGCTGACATCAGCCTGGCAGGACAGGAGCACAGGGCCAGGGAAACCTCAGAGACCCCTGTGGCTTTGCTTCAGCAAGTCTCCTTCTCGAGGTCTCTCTTTGAGGACAGAGAGTATTAGGGTTCACGTACGTGAGTGCGTGCAGGAGCCTCTTTAGAGTTTTCTCCTTTCCTTTTACTGATTTTACTAGAAAACAGACGTCCCTGTTTAGAAGGTAAGAGCCTCCAAGAGGTTTTGGCAGCTGCTCAGTCTGATCCATCTGGTGCCAGCTGAATTCTAGGCATGGAAAACAGTAGTTTAAGATGGCAGAATTTTATTCCATCCCTTGGATTTTGTGCCGTAGAATCACTGGGGACATTAGGGTTTGTCCTTTTTGTTTTACCTTTTCCTCCATCCCTCCTTCCTTTCTCTTCATCTCTTACTTCTTTTGTCCTTTCTCCTGTTCCTCGAAAACTGTGGGGTTGAAATAGTGTTTGGACTCCACTGACACTAGATGCTGCCATCCTGTGGCTTAGCATTAGTGTCTGGGATGACTTGGGTCAAGATCTCAACTTCCCCGCAACCCACTTCACTGCTGCCAGAATCCCTCCTGCCCCCCCTGCTAGAGCCGCCTCCCTGGCCAACCTGGGTGGGGGTGGAGAACAGTGTTTTTTTCATACATTCATAGATAATCGGACTGGAAGGGACCTCGAGAGGTCATCGAGTCCAGTCCCCTGCCCGCGTGGCAGGACCAAATACCATCTAGACCATCCCTGATAGACATTTATCTAACCTACTCTTAAATATCTCAAGAGATGGAGATTCCACAACCTCCCTCGGCAATTTATTCCAGTGTTTAACCACCCTGACAGTTAGGAACTTTTTCCTAATGTCCAACCTAGACCTCCCTTGCTGCACTTTAAACCCATTGCTTCTGGTTCTATCCTTAGAGGCTAAGGTGAACAAGTTTTCTCCCTCCTCCTTATGACACCCTTTTAAATACCTGAAAACTGCTATCATGTCTCCTCTCAGTCTTCTCTTTTCCAAACTAAACAAAGCCAATTCTTTCAGCCTTCCTTCATAGGTCATGTTCTCAAGACCTTTAATCATTCTTGTTGCTCTTCTCTGGACCCTTTCCAGTTTCTCCACATCTTTTTTAAAATGCGGTGCCCAGAACTGGACACAATACTCCAGCTGAGGCCTAACCAGAGCAGAGTAGAGCGGAAGAATGACTTCTCGTGTCTTGCTCACAACACACCTGTTAATACATCCCAGAATCAGGTTTGCTTTTTTTGCAACAGCATCACACTGTTGACTCATATTTAGCTTGTGGTCCACTATAACCCCTAGATCCCTTTCTGCCGTACTCCTTCCTAGACAGTCTCTTCCCATTCTGTATGTGTGAAACTGATTGTTCCTTCCTAAGTGGAGCACTTTGCATTTGTCTTTGTTAAACTTCATCCTGTTTAACTCAGACCATTTCTCCAATTTGTCCAGATCATTTTGAATTATGACCCTGTCCTCCAAAGCAGTTGCAATCCCTCCCAGTTTGGTATCATCCGCAAACTTAATAAGCGTACTTTCTATGCCAATATCTAAGTCGTTGATGAAGATATTGAACAGCGCCGGTCCCAAAACAGACCCCTGCGATACCCCACTCGTTATGGCTTTCCAGCAGGATTGGGAACTATTAATAACAACTCTCTGAGTACGGTTATCCAGCCAGTTATGCACCCACCTTATAGTAGCCCCATCTAAATTGTATTTGCCTAGTTTATCAATAAGAATATCATGCGAGACCGTATCAAAAGCCTTACTAAAGTCTAGGTATACCACATCCACAGCCTCACCCTTATCCACAAGGCTCGTTATCCTATCAAAGAAAGCTATCAGATTGGTTTGACATGATTTGTTCTTCACAAATCCATGCTGGCTGTTCCCTATCACCTTACCACCTTCCAAGTGTTTGCAGATGATTTCCTTAATTACTTGCTCCATTATCTTCCCTGGCACAGAAGTTAAACTCACTGGGGTCTGTAGTTTCCTGGGTTGTTTTTATTTCCCTTTTTATAGATGGGCACTATATTTGCCCTTTTCCAGTCTTCTGGAATCTCTCCCGTCTCCCATGATTTTCCAAAGATAATAGCTAGAGGCTCAGATACCTCCTCTATTAGCTCCTTGAGTATTCTAGGATGCATTTCATCAGGCCCGGGTGACTTGCAGGCATCTAACTTTTCTAAGTGATTTTTAACTTGTTCTTTTTTTATTTTATCTGCTAAACCTACCCCCTTCCCATTAGCATTCACTATGTTAGGCATTCCTTCAGACTTCTCGGTGAAGACCGAAACAAAGAAGTCATTAAGCATCTCCGCCATTTCCAAGTTTCCTGTTACTGTTTCTCCCTCTTCACTAAGCAGTGGGCCTACCCTGTCTTTGGTCTTCCTCTTGCTTCTAATGTATTGATAAAAAGTCTTCTTGTTTCCCTTTATTCCCGTAGCTAGTTTGAGCTCATTTTGTGCCTTTGCCTTTCTAATCTTGCCCCTGCATTCCTGTGTTGTTTGCCTATATTCATCCTTTGTAATCTGTCCCAGTTTCCATTTTTGATATGACTCCTTTTTATTTTTTAGATCATGCAAGATCTCATGGTTAAGCCAAGGTGGTCTTTTGCCACATTTTCTATCTTTCCTAACCAGCGGAATAGCTTGCTTTTGGGCCCTTAATAGTGTCCCTTTGAAAAACTGCCAACTCTCCTCAGTTGTTTTTCCCCTCAGTCTTGATTCCCATGGGACCTTACCTATCAGCTCTCTGAGCTTACCAAAATCTGCCTTCCTGAAATCCATTGTCTCTATTTTGCTGTTCTCCCTTCTACCCTTCCTTAGAATTGCAAACTCTATGATTTCATGATCACTTTCACCCAGGCTGCCTTCTACTTTCAAATTCTCAACGAGTTCCTCCCTATTTGTTAAAATCAAGTCTAGAACAGCTTCCCCCCAGTAGCTTTTTCAACCTTCTGAAATAAAAAGTTGTCTCCAATGCAGTCCAGGAATTTGTTGGATAGTCTGTGCCCCGCTGTGTTATTTTCCCAACATATAGCCGGATAGTTGAAGTCCCCCATCACCACCAAATCTTGGGCTTTGGATGATTTTGTTAGTTGCTTAAAAAAAGCCTCATCCACCTCTTCCACCTGGTTAGGTGGCCTGTAGTAGACTCCTAGCATGACATCTCCCTTGTTTTTTACCCCTTTTAGCCTAACCCAGAGACTCTCAACACTTCCGTCTCCTATGTCCATCTCTACCTCAGTCCAAGTGTGTACATTTTTAATATACAAGGCAACACCTCCTCCCTTTTTCCCCTGTCTATCCTTCCTGAGCAAGCTGTACCCATCCACACCAACATTCCAATCATGTGTATTATCCCACCAAGTTTCAGTGATGCCAACAATGTCATAGTTGTATTTATTTATTAGCACTTCCAGTTCTTCCTGCTTATTCCCCATACTTCTCGCATTTGTATATAGGCATCTAAGATACTGGTTTGATCTTTCCTCCCAGTTTTGTCCTGACCCTCCTTTCCCTCTGACAATATAGCCCACACTCCCTCTCGTTTTTGACCCATCTCCCCGGTCTCCATGTTCCCCACTTACCTGTGTGCTTTGCTCACCTGTCCCGGTCGAACCTAGTTTAAAGCCCTCCTCACTAGGTTAGCCAGTCTGTGTCCAAAGGTACTAATAACTTGAGCTGTGGTTTGGAGGTGGAACAGCTGTCAAGGGCACTGAGGGGGAGATAGCAGGAGCTCATCCTTCAAGGAGGGGGGTTGGCACTGGAGGTTACTAGAAAGGACAAGAAGACTCCATTCTGGGGTTCAGGAGGTGAATTTATCCCTCAGTGGTGGGCAGGTGATGGGTGGAAGTAGTGCTGGTTCCAAGTGCCCTTAATTCCCGCTGATTTCTCGGGGCGTTTGAGTCTCTGACAGGTTCTCATTCCCTTGCAGCAGGAGGACGTCACGGCCAAAAGTGATGCACCAGCTCCGCATCATCCGGTACTTGCGCCATATTCCTGAGACACTGCAGGGGCTGTGCCTCTGAGGCCATCAGCAACTCCCGCTCCCTGCTGCAGGTACTGCTCTGGCTCACTGTAAATGTGGTGCTAGTGGAAGGGGAAATGGAGCCCCCTGGCACTCAGTAAAAGGGAAAGTGGTGGATTCTCCATCTCTTGATGTCATTTCATGAAGACTAGATGCCTTTCTGGAATGTGTGTGCCCAAAAAGTACCTATTGTACTATACAGGAAGCCTATGATATGCAGGGGGTTAGATGAGATGCTCTAAAGGTCTCTTCTGGCCATAAAGTCCCCTAATTTTGGAAACACTGAGTGTAGCATTGGGAGCAGCCTCTGATGTTTTACCGTCTAGCCGGCTTGCTTCCTAGAATGAACAGGCATTGAGTGGGGTGATCCACAGAGAGTAGCTGAAACCTTCAAAGTGTCAGCCCAGCAACAGGACATTAGCACTTCCGGGGAAGGGTGGGTGTGGCAGTGATATCACAAAGGCCTTTTGCAGGACGTCAGCCTATTGGTCAAAGGTGTTAGGGAGGTGGTGACCTCCGAGAGAGATGCTGACATCAGCCTGGCAGGACAGGAGCACAGGGCCAGGGAAACCTCAGAGACCCCTGTGGCTTTGCTTCAGCAAGTCTCCTTCTCGAGGTCTCTCTTTGAGGACTGAGAGAGTGTTAGGGTTGACGTATGTGAGTGTGAGCAGGAGCCTTTTTCGAGTTTTCTCCTTTCCTTTTGACGGATTTTACTAGAAAACAGACGTCCCTATTTAGAAGGTAAGAGCCTCCAAGAGGTTTTGGAACCTGCTCAGTCTGATCCATCTGGTGCCAGCTGAATTCTAGGCATGGAAAACAGTAGTTTAAGATGGCAGAATTTTATTCCCTCCCTGGGATTTTGTCCCGTAGAATCACTGGGGACATTAGGGTTTGTCCTTTTCGTTTTACCTTTTCCTCCATCCCTCCTTCCTTTCTCTTCATCTCTTACTTCTTTTGTCCTTTCTCCTGTTCCCCTTTCACCACCAGGAGTGGTGTGTGTGTGTGTGTGTGTTTGTGTGTGTGTTGCTGGGGGTGCTCTTCACCTCCCCTTGTGGGGAGTTCATCCAAAACTGTATGGTTGAAATAGTGCTTGGACTCCACTGACACTAGATGCTGCCATCCTGTGGCTTAGCATTAGTGTCTGGGATGACTTGGGGCAAGATCTCAACCTCCCCTCAACCCACTTCACTTCTGGCAGAATCCCTCCTGCCCCCCCGCTAGAGCCGCCTCGATGCCCAACCTGGTTGGGGGTGCAGAAGAGGGTTCTGATAACTTGAGGTTTGGTTTGGAGGTGGAACAGCTGTGAAGAACACTGAGGGGGAGGTAGCAGGAGCTAATCCTACAAGGAGGGGGGTTGGCACTGGAGGATACTAGAAAGGACAAGAAGACTCCATTCTGGGGTTCAGGAGGTGAATTCATCCCTCAGCGGTGGGCAGGTGGTGGGTGGAAATACTGCTGGTTCCAGGTGCCCTTAATTCCCCCTGATTCCTCGGGACCTTTGAGTCTCTGACAGGTTCTCGTTCCCTTGCAGCAGGAGGACGTCACGGCCAAAGTGATGCACCAGCTCCGCATCATCCGGCACTTGCGCCAGGTGCCTGAGACACTGCAGGGGCTGTTCCTCTGAGGCCTTCAGCAACTCCCGCTCCCTGCTGCAGGTACTGCTCTGGCTCACTGTAAATGGGGAGCTAGTGGAAGGGGAAATGGAGCCCCCTGGCCCTCACTAAAAGGGAAAGTGGTGGATTCTCCATCTCTTGATGTCATTGAATGAAGACTAGATGCCTTTCTGGAATGTGTGTGCCCAAAGAGTAACTATTGTACTATACAGGAGGCCTATGATATGCAGCGGGTTAGATTAGATGCTCTAAAGGTCTCTTCTGACCATAAAGTCTACTAATTTTGGAGACACTGAGTGTAGCATTGGGTGCAGCCTCTGATGTTTTACTGTCTAGCCCGCTTGCTTCCTAGAATGAGGATGCATTGAGTGGGGTGATCCACAGAGAGTAGCTCAAACCTTCAAAGTGTCAGGCCAGTAGCAGGACATTAGCACTTTAGGGTTTGGTTGGGTGTGGCAGTGATATCACAAAGGCCTTATCCTGGACCTCAGCCTATGGGTCAAAGGTGTTAGGGAGGTGGTTACCTGAGAGAGAGATGCTGACATCAGCCAGGCAGGACAGGAGCGCAGGGCCAGGGAAACCTCAGAGACCCCTTTGGCTTTGCTTTAACAAGTCTCCTTCTCGAGGTCTCCCTTTTTAGGACTCAGAGAGTATTAGGGTTCAAGTATGTGAGTGCGAGGAGGAACCTCTTTCGAGTTTCTCCTTTTATTGATTTTACTAGAAAACAGGCGTGCCTGTTGAGAAGGTAAGAACCTTGGAGAGGTTTTTAACCTGCTCAGTCTGCAGTCTGATCCATCTGGTGCCAGCTGAATTCTAGGCATGGAAAACACTAGTTCAAGGTGGCAGAATTTTATAGCCCACCTGGGATTTTGTGCCGTAGAATCTCTGGGGACATTAGGGTTTGTCCTTTTCGTTTTACCTTTTCCTCCATCCCTCCTTGCTTTCTCTTGTTCCCCTCCCACCACCAGGAGTGGTGTGTGTGTGTGTGTGTGTGTGTGTTGCTGGGGGTGCTCTTCACCTCCCCTTGTGGGAAGTTGACACTGCAAGGGCTGTGCCTCTGTGGACATCAGCAACTCCCACTCCCTGCTGCAGGTACTGCTCTGGCTCACTGTAAATGGGGTGCTAGTGGAAGGGGAAATGGAACCCCCTGGCACTCACTAAAAGGGAAAGTGGTGGATTCTCCATCTCTTGATGTCATTGAATGAAGACTAGATGCCTTTCTGGAATGTGTGTGCCCAAAGAGTAACTATTGTACTATACAGGAAGCCTATGATATGCAGGGGCTTAGATTAGATGCTCTAAAGGTCTCTTGTGGCCATAAAGTCTACTAATTTTGGAAACACTGAGTGTAGTATTGGGAGCAGCCTCTGATGTTTTACTGTCTAGCCGGCTTGCTTCCTAGAATGAAGACGCATTGAGTGGGGTGATCCACACAGAGTAGCTCAAACCTTCAAAGTGTCAGGCCAGCAGCAGGACATTAGCACTTCCGGGGATGGGTGGGTGTGGCAGTGACATCACAAAGGCCTTTTCAGGACCTCAGCCTATTGGTCAAAGGTGTTAGGGAGGTGGTAACCTCAGAGAGAGATGCTGACATCAGCCAGGCAGGACAGGGGCTTAGGGCCAGGGAAACCTCAGAGACCCCTGTGACTTTCATAGAATCATAGAATATCAGGGTTGGAAGGGACCTCAAGAGGTCATCTACTCCAACCCCGTCCTCAAAGCAGGACCAATTCCCAACTAAATCATCCCAGCCAGGGCTTTGTCAAGCCGGGCCTTAAAAACCTCCAAGGAAGGAGACTCCACCACCTCCCTAGTTAACGCATTCCAGTGCTTCACCACCCTCCTAGTGAAATAGTGTTTCCTAATATCCAACCTGGACCTCCCCCACTGCAACTTGAGACCATTGCTCCTTGTTCTGTCATCTGCCACCACTGAGAACAACCGAGCTCCATCCTCTTTGGAACCCCCCTTCACGTAGTTGAAGGCTGCTATCAAATCCCCCCTCATTCTTCTCTTCTGGAGACTAAACAATCCCAGTTCCCTCAGCCTCTCCTCATAAGTCATGTGCTCCAGACCCCTAATCATTTTTGTTGCTCTCCACTGGACTCTTTCCAATTTTTCCACATCCTTCTTGTAGTGTGGGGCCTGTCGGAGAAAAACAGAGTTCTCACTATTTGTTTAGGTACAGCAAGTCAGATGCTTTATTAACGCTCACAATTGCCCAGAGGGAGAGAGCTAAGCAGGTCTCTCACAGGTAACTAATTACAGCAAGCATTTATACCTTTCATTACAGAAATAACGAGGGACAGCTGCGTTTTGTTTATACATAGGCCATCTTGATATCTCATTTCTTCACTTGTTTTGACTCTTGCCAACATACAATATTTTCTATACCTTATCTACACAAGGTCTTCTACACCTTATCTATACCAGGTCATAATGACTTCTTACACAGTTCTTTCTCACCCGCCTCACACATTCCTCGCTTCTACAAATCTCGCGTTATTAGGGTTACAGTTAGCCTAACTCTTGCTAACGAACTGTCATGCATTGCATCCCCTTCCTGTGAGCTCTTTCTCTGCTTCCACAGGCCCAAAACTGGACACAGTATTCCAGATGAGGCCTCACCAATGTCGAATAAAGGGGAACGATCACGTTCCTCGATCTGCTGGCAATGCCCCTACTTATACAGCCCAAAATGCCGTTAGCCTTCTTGGCAACAAGAGCACACTGTTGACTCATATCCAGCTTCTCGTCCACTGTGACCCCTAGGTCCTTTTCTGCAGAACTGCTACCTAGCCATTCGGTCCCTAGTCTGTAGCAGTGCATGGGATTCTTCCGTCCTAAGTGCAGGACTCTGCACTTGTCCTTGTTGAACTTCATCAGGTTTTTTTCTGCCCAATCCTCTAATTTGTCTAGGTCCCTCTGTATCCGATCCCTACCCTCTAGCGTATCTACCACGCCTCCTAGTTTAGTGTCATCTGCAAACTTGCTGAGAGTGCAGTCCACACCATCCTCCAGATCATTAATAAAGATATTAAACAAAACCGGCCCCAGGACCGACCCTTGGGGCACTACTCCGCTTGAAACCGGCTGCCAACTAGACATGGAGCCATTGATCACTACCCGTTGAGCCCGACGATCCAGCCAGCTTTCTATCCACCTTACAGTCCATTCATCCATCCATCCCATACTTCTTTAACTTGGTGGCAAGAATACTGTGGGAGAGCGTATCAAAAGCTTTGCTAAAGTCAAGGAATAACACATCCACTGCTTTCCCCTCATCCACAGAGCCAGTTATCTCATCATAGAAGGCAATTAGGTTAGTCAGGCACGACTTCCCCTTGGTGAATCCATGCTGACTGTTCCTGATCACTTTCCTCTCCTCTAAGTGTTTCATAATTGATTCCTTGAGGACCTGCTCCATGATTTTTCCAGGGACTGAGGTGAGGCTGACTGGCCTGTAGTTCCCCGGATCCTCCTCCTTCCCTTTTTTAAAGATGGGCACTACATTAGCCTTTTTCCAGTCATCCGGGACCTCCCTCGATCGCCATGAGTTTTCAAAAATAATGGCTAATGGCTGTGCAATCTCATCCGCCAAGTCCTTTAGCACCCTCGGATGCAGCGCATCCAGCCCCATGGAGTTGTGCACGTCCAGTTTTTCTAAATAGTCCCGAACCACTTCTTTCTCCACAGAGGGCTGGTCACCTTCTCCCCATATTGTGCTGCCCAGTGCAGCAGTCTGGGAGCTGACCTTGTTCGTGAAGACAGAGGCAAAAAAAGCATTGAGTACATTAGCTTTTTCCACATCCTCAGTCACTAGGTTGCCTCCCTCATTCAGTAAGGGGCCCACACTTTCCTTGACTTTCTTCTTGTTGCTAACATACCTGAAGAAACCCTTCTTGTTACTCTTAACATCTCTTGCTAGCTGCAACTCCAAGTGTGATTTGGCCTTCCTGATTTCACTCCTGCATGCCTGAGCAATATTTTTATACTCCTCCCTGGTCATTTGTCCAATCTTCCACTTCTTGTAAGCTTCTTTTTTGCGTTTAAGATCAGCAAGGATTTCACTGTTTAGCCAAGCTGGTCGCCTGCCATATTTACTATTCTTTCTACACATCGGGATGGTTTGTTCCTGCAACCGCAATAAGGATTCTTTAAAATACAGCCAGCTCTCCTGGACCCCTTTGCCCTTCATGTTATTCTCCCAGGGGATCCTGCCCATCTGTTCCCTGAGGGAGTCAAAGTCTGCTTTTCTGAAGTCCAGGGTCCGTATTCTGCTGCTCTCCTTTCTTCCTTGTGTCAGGATCCTGAACTCGACCATCTCATGGTCACTGCCTCCCAGGTTCCCATCCACTTTTGCTTCCCCTACTAATTCTTCCCTGTTTGTGAGCAGCAGGTCGAGAAAAGCTCTGCCCCTAGTTGGTTCCTCCAGCACTTGCACCAGGAAATTGTGCCCTACACTTTCCAAAAACTTCCTGGATTGTCTGTGCTCTCCTAGCAGATATCAGGGTGATTAAAGTCTCCCATGAGAACCAGGGCCTGCGATCTAGCAACTTCTGCTAGTTGCCAGAAGAAAGCCTCGTCCACCTCATCCCCCTGGTCTGGTGGTCTATACCAGACTCCAACCGTGACATCCCCCTTGTTGCTCACACTTCTCAACTTTATCCAGAGACTGTCAGGTTTTTCTACAGTTTCATACCGGACCTCTGAGCACTCATACTCCTCTCTTACATACAATGCAACTCCCCCACCTTTTCTGCCCTGCCTGTCCTTCCTGAACAGTTTATATCCATCCATGACAGTACTCCAGTCATGTGAGTTATCCCACCAAGTGTCTGTTATTGCTTCAGCAAGTCTCCTTCTCGAGGTCTCTCTTTGAGGACTGAGAGAGTATTAGTGTTCACATGTGTGAGTGCGAGCAGGAGCCTCTTTGGAGTTTTCTCCTTTCCTTTGACGGATTTTACTAGAAAACAGACGTCCCTATTTAGAAGGTAAGAGCCTCCAAGAGCTTTTTGGAACCTGCTCAGTCTGATCCATCTGGTGCCAGCTGAATTCTAGGCATGGAAAACACTAGGTTAAGGTGGCAGAATTTTATTCCCTCTGTGGGATTTTGTCCCGTAGAATCACAGGGGACATTAGTGTTTGTCATTTTCGTTTTACCTTTTCCTCCATCCCTCCTTCCTTTCTCTTCATCTCTTACTTCTTTTGTCCTTTCTCCTGTTCACCTGCCACCACCAGGAGTGGTGTGTGTGTGTGTGTGTGTGTGTGTGTGTTGCTGGGGGTGCTCTTCACCTCCCCTTGTGGGAAGTTGATCCAAAACTGTGAGGTTGAAATAGTGCTTGAACTCCAATGACACTAGATGCTGCCATCCTGTGGCTTAGCATTAGTGTCTGGGATGATTGGGGCAAGATCTCAACCTCCCCGCAACCCACTTCACTGCTGGCAGAATCCCTCCTGCCCCCCCTGCTAGAGCCGCCTCCCTGGCCAACCTGGGTGGGGGTGGAGAAGAGGGTTCTGATAACTTGAGCTGTGGTTTGGAGGTAGAACAGCTGTCAAGGGTACTGAGGGGGAGGTAGCAGGAGCTCACCCTACAAGGTGGTGGGTTGGCACTGGAGGTTACTAGAAAGGACAAGAAGACTCCATTCTGGGGTTCAGGAGGTGAATTCATCCCTCAGTGGTGGGCAGGTAGTCAGTTTAAATACTGCTGGTTCCAGGTGCCCTTAATTCCCCCTGATTCCTCGGGGCGTTTGAGTCTTTGACAGGTTCTCGTTCCCTTGCAGCAGGAGGACGTCATGGCCAGAGTGATGCACCAGCTCCGCATCATCCGGCACTTGTGCCAGGTGCCTTAGACACTGCAGGGGCTGTGCCACTGAGGCCATCAGCAACTCCCGCTCCCTGCTGCAGGTACTGCTCTGGCTCACTGTAAATGGGGTGCTAGTGGAAGGGGAAATGGAGCCCCCTGGCACTCAGTAAAAGGGAAAGTGGTGGATTCTCCATCTCTTGATGTCATTTCATGAAGACTAGATGCCTTTCTGGAATGTGTGTGCCCAAAAAGTACCTATTGTACTATACAGGAAGCCTATGATATGCAGGGGGTTAGATGAGATGTTCTAAAGGTCTCTTCTGGCCATAAAGTGTAGTAATTTTGGAAACACTGAGTGTAGCATTGGGAGCAGCCTCTGATGCTTTACTGTCTAGCCGGCTTGCTTCCTAGAATGAAGACGCATCGAGTGGGGTGATCCACAGAGAGTAGCTGAAACCTTCAAAGTGTCAGGCCAGCAGCAGGACATTAGCACTTTAGGGTTTGGTTGAGTGTGGCAGTGATATCACAAAGGCCTTATCCTGGACCTCAGCCTATGGGTCAAAGGTGTTAGGGAGGTGGTTACCTGAGAGAGAGATGCTGACATCAGCCAGGCAGGACAGGAGCGCAGGGCCAGGGAAACCTCAGAGACCCCTTTGGCTTTGCTTTAGCAAGTCTCCTTCTCGAGGTCTCCCTTTTTAGGACTCAGAGAGTATTAGGGTTCAAGTATGTGAGCGCGAGGAGGAACCTCTTTCGAGTTTCTCCTTTTACTGATTTTACTAGAAAACAGACATCCCTGTTTAGAAAGTAAGAGCCTCCAAGAGGTTTTGGAACCTGCTCAGTCTGATCCATCTGGTGCCAGCTGAATTCTAGGCATGGAAAACACTAGTTCAAGGTGGCAGAATTTTAATCCCTCCCTTAATATTGTCTGGTAGAATCACTGGGGACATTAGGGTTTGTCCTTTTCGTTTTACCTTTTCCTCCATCCCTCCTTCCTTTCTCTTTATCTCTTACTTCTTTTGTCCTTTCTCTTGTTCCCCTCCCACCACCAGGAGTGGTATATGTGTGTGTGTGTGTGTGTGTGTGTGTGTGTGTGTGTGTGTGTGTGTGTGTGTGTTGCTGGGGGTGCTCTTCACCTCCCCTTGTTGGGAGTTGATCCAAAACTGTATGGTTGAAATAGTGCTTGGACTCCACTGACACTAGATGCTGCCATCGTGTGGTTTAGCATTAGTGTCTGGGATGACTTGGGGCAAGATCTCAACCTCCCCGCAACCCACTTCACTGCTGCCAGAATCCCACCTGCCCCCCCTGCTAGAGCCGCCTCCCTGGCCAACCTGGGTGGGGGTGGAGAAGAGGGTTCTGATAACTTGAGCTGTGGTTTGGAGGTGGAACAGCTGTCAAGGGCACTGAGGGGGAGGTAGCAGGAGCTCACCCTACAAGGACGGGGGTTGGCACTGGAGATTCCTAGAAAGGAGAAGACGACTCCATTCTGGGGTTCAGGAGGTGAATTCATCCCTCAGTGGTGGGCAGGTGCTGGGTGTAAATACTGCTGGTTCCAGGTGTCCTTAATTGCCCCTGATTCCTCGGGGCATTTGAGTCTCTGACAGGTTCTCGTTCCCTTGCAGGAGGAGGACGTCACGGCCAAAGGGATGCACCAGCTCCGCATCATCCGGCACTTACGCCATGTGCCTGAGACACTGCAGGGGCTGTTCCTCTGAGGCCTTAGCAACTCCCTCTCCCGGCTGCAGGTACTGCTCTGGCTCACTGTAAATGGGGAGCTAGTGGAAGGGGAAATGGAGCCCCCTGGCACTCACTAAAAGGGAAAGTGGTGGATTCTCCAACTCTTGATGTCATTGATTGAAGACTAGATGCCTTTCTGGAATGTGTGTGCCCAAAAAGTAACTATTGTACTATACTGGAAGCCTATGATATGGAGGGGGTTAGATGAGATGCTGTAAAGGTCTCTTCTGGCCAGAAAGTCTCCTACTTTTGGAAACACTGAGTGTAGTATTGGGAGCAGCCTCTGATGTTTTACTGTCTAGCTAGCTTGCTTCCTAGAATGAAGACGAATTTTGTGGTGTGATCCACAGAGCGTAGCTCAAACCTTCAAAGTGTCAGGCCAGCAGCAGGACATGAGCACTTTAGGGTTTGGTTGGGTATGGCAGTGATATCACAAAGGCTTTTTCAAGGACCTCAGCGTACTGGTCAAAGGTGTTAGGGAGGTGGTGACCTCAGAGAGAGATGCTGTCTTCAGCCAGGGAGGACAGGGGCTTACGACCAGGGAAACCTCAGAGACCCCTGTGGCTTTGCTTCAGCAAGTCTCCTTCTCGAGGTTTCTTTTTGAGGACTGAGAGAGTGTTAGGGTTGACGTATGTGAGTGCGAGCAGGAGCCTCTTTCGAGTTTTCTCCTTTCCTTTTACTGATTTTACTTGAAAATTAGAAGGTAAGAGCCTCCAAGAGGTTTTGGAACCTGCTCAGTCTGATCCATCTGGTGCCAGCTGAATTCTCGGCATGGAAAACAGTAGTTTAAGGTGGCAGAATTTTCTTCCCTCCCTGGAATTTTGTCCCGTGGAATCACTGGGGACACTAGGGTTTGTCCTTTTCGTTTTACCTTTTCCTCCATCCCTCCTTCCTTTCTCTTCATCTCTTACTTCTTTTGTCCTTTCTCTTGTTCCCCTCCCACCTCCAGGAGTGGTGTGTGTGTTGCTGGGGGTGCTCTTCACCTCCCCTTGTGGGAAGTTGATCCAAAACTGTCGGGTTCAAATAGTGCTTGGACTCCACTGACACTAGATGCTGCCATCCTGTGGCTTAGCATTAGTGTCTGGGACAACTTGGGACAAGATCTCAACTTCCCCGCAACCCACTTCACTGCTGGCAGAATCCCTCCTGCCCCCCCTGCTAGGGCCGCCTCCCTGCGCAACCTGGGTTGGGGTGGAGAAGAGGGTTCTGATAACTTGAGCTGTGGTTTGGAGGTAGAACAGCTGTCAAGGGTACTGAGGGGGAGGTAGCAGGAGCTCACCCTACAAGGTGGTGGGTTGGCACTGGAGGTTACTAGAAAGGACAAGAAGACTCCATTCTGGGGTTCAGGAGGTGAATTCATCCCTCAGTGGTGGGCAGGTAGTCAGTTTAAATATTGCTGGTTCCAGGTGCCCTTAATTCCCCCTGATTCCTCGGCGCGTTTGAGTCTCTGACAGGTTCTCGTTCCCTTGCAGCAGGACGACGTCACGGCCAAAGTGATGCACCAGCTCCGCATCATCCGGCACTTGCGCCATGTGCCTGAGACACTGCAGGGGCTGCGCCTCTGAGGCCTTCAGCAACTCCCGCTCCCTGCTGCAGGTACTGCTCTGTCTCCCTGTAAATGGCGAGCTAGTGGAAGGGGAAATGGAGCCCCCTGGCACTCACTAAAAGGGAAAGTGGTGGATTCTCCATCTCTTGATGTCATTGAATGAAGACTAGATGCCTTTCTGGAATGTGTGTGCCCAAAAAGTAACTATTGTACTATACAGGAGGCCTATGATATGCAGGGGCTTAGATGAGATGCTCTAAAGGTCTCTTGTGGCCATAAAGTCTACAAATTTTGGAAACACTGAGTGTAGTATTGGGAGCAGCCTGTGATATTTTACTGTCTAGCCGGCTTGCTTCCTAGAATGAAGACGCATTGAGTGGGGTGATCCACAGAGAGTACCTGTGTCAAGGCTGTATCCCCACTTTGAAGTTTAGGGTACAAATGTAGGGGCCTGCATGAAAACCTCTAAGCTTAACCACCATCCCAAGGCTAATTTCCTCCCCTGGGTAGCCTTGAGAAACCTTTCAGCAATTCCCTGGTGAATACAGATCCAAACCCCTTGGTCTTAAAACAAGGAGAAATAAACCATCCCCCCTCCTTCCTCCCACCAACTTCTGGTGAATACAGATCCAACCCCCTTGGATCTAAAAGAAGGAGAAATTAACCATTTCCCTCCTTCCTCCCACCAACTCCTGGTGAATCAAGATCCAAACTCCTTGGTTCTTAAAAATAAGGCTTTTAATTAAAGAAAAAGGTAAAAATCATCTCTGTAAAATCAGTATGGAAATTAACCTTACAGGGTAATCAAACTTAAAGAGCTCAGAGGACTCCCCTCTAGTCTTAGGTTCAAAGTACAGCAAACAAAGATAAACACTCTAGTAAAAGGTACATTTACAAGTTGAGAAAACAAAGGAAAACTAACACGCCTTGTTTGAAATAGGAGAGACTTGTTTAGAAAGATGTGGAGAACCTGGATTGATGTCTGGTCCCTCTCAGTCCCGAGGGCGAACACCCACACAAACAAAGAACACAAACAAAAGCCTTCCCCTCCCCAAGATTTGAAAGTATCTTGTCCCCTTATTGGTCCTTTAGGTCAGATGCCAGCCAGGTTACCTGAGCTTCTTAACCCTTTAGAGGGAAAAGGATTTTGGAGTCTCTGGCCAGGAGGATTTCTTAGTACTGTACACAGGACAGCTGTTACCCTTCCCTTTATAGTTATGACAACCTCAAAGCTTCAAAGTGTCAGGCCAGCAGCAGGACATTAGCACTTCAGGGTTTGGTTGGGTGTGGCAGTGACATCACAAAGGCCTTTTGCAGGATGTCAGCTTATTGGTCAAATGTGTTAGGGAGGTGGTGACCTCAGAGAGAGATGCTGACATCAGCCTGGCAGGACAGGAGCACAGGGCCAGGGAAACCTCAGAGACCCTGTGGCTTTGCTTCAGCAAGTCTCCTTCTCGGGGTCTTTCTTTGAGGACTGAGAGAGTATTAGGGTTCACGTACGTGAGTGCGTGCAGGAGCCTCTTTCGAGTTTTCTCCTTTCCTTTTACTGATTTTACTAGAAAACAGACGTCCCTGTTTAGAAGGTAAGAGCCTCCAAGAGGTTTTGGCAGCTGCTCAGTCTGATCCACGTGGTGCCAGCTGAATTCTAGGCATGGAAAACAGTAGTTTAAGATGGCAGAATTTTATTCCATCCCTTGGATTTTGTGCCGTAGAATCACTGGGGACGTTAGGGTTTGTCCTTTTTGTTTTACCTTTTCCTCCATCCCTCCTTCCTTTCTCTTCATCTCTTACTTCTTTTGTCCTTTCTCCTCTTCCCCTCCCACCACAAGGAGTGGTGTGTGTGTGTGTGTGTGTGTGTGTGTGTGTGTGTGTGTGTGTTGCTGGGGGTGCTCATCACCTCTCCTTGTGGGAAGTTCATCGAAAACTGTGGGGTTGAAATAGTGTTTGGACTCCACTGACACTAGATGCTGCCATCCTGTGGCTTAGCATTAGTGTCTGGGATGACTTGGGTCAAGATCTCAACTTCCCCGCAACCCACTTCACTGCTGCCAGAATCCCTCCTGCCCCCCCTGCTAGAGCCGCCTCCCTGGCCAACCTGGGTGGGGGTGGAGAACAGTGTTTTTTTCATACGTTCATAGATTCTAGGACTGGAAGGGACCTCGAGAGGTCATCGAGTCCAGTCCCCTGCCCGCATGGCAGGACCATGTAACGGACTTATTAGATAAGGGAAATGCGGTGGACCTAATATACCTGGATTTCAGTAAAGCGTTTGATACTGTACCCCATGAGGAATTATTGGTTAAACTGGAAAACATGGGGATCGATATGAAAATCCAGAGGTGGATAAAGAATTGGTTAATGGGGAGAATGCAGCGGGTCGTATTAAAGGGTGAACTGTCGGGTTGGAGGGAGGTTACTAGTGGAGTGCCTCAAGGTTCGGTTTTGGGACCCATTTTATTTAATCTATTTATAACTGACCTCGGAACCGATTGCAAGAGTGGGCTGATAAAGTTTGCGGATGATACGAAGGTGGGAGGAGTTGCAAATTCGGAGGAGGATAGGGATATTCTGCAGGGAGACTTGAATGAGCTTGTGAATTGGAGTGTCAGAAATAAGATGAAATTTAATAGTGAAAAGTGTAAGGTGATGCACTTGGGGATGACTAATAACAATTTTAGTTACAAGATGGGGACGCATTGGTTAGAAGTAACGGAAGAGGAGAAGGACCTAGGGGTCCTTGTAGAGCGCAGGATGACTATGAGTCGACAATGTGACGTGGCTGTGAAAAAAGCCAATGCGGTCTTGGGATGTATTAGGCGAGGTATATCTAGTAGGGATAAGGAGGTCCTGCTTCCGTTGTATACGGCGCTGGTGAGACCTCATTTGGAGTACTGTGTGTAGTTCTGGTCTCCCATGTTTAAAAAAGATGAACTCAAATTGGAACGGGTGCAGAGAAGGGCGACTAGGATGATCAGAGGAATGGAAAACCTGTCGTATGAAAAGAGATTAGAGGAGCTCGGGTTGTTTAGTCTGACAAAACGAAGGCTGAGGGGGGATATGATTGCTATCTTTAAATATATCAGAGGGATAAATACAAGGGAGGGAGAGGAATTATTTCAGCTGAGTACTAATGTGGACACGAGAACCAATGGATATAAACTGGCCGTGGGGAAGTTCAGGCTTGAAATCAGACGAAGGTTTCTGACTGTCAGAGGGGTGAAATATTGGAACGGCCTTCCGAGGGAAACGGTGGGGGCAACGGACCTGTCTGGTTTTAAGATTAAGTTGGATAAGTTTATGGAGGGAATGGTTTAATGGTAAAACATAGTAGCCGAGGAAAACCAAGCAATGGTACGTAAATAGCATAATGGCAAACAAGGGTCAGGCTAGAGACTCTTGCCTACATGCTCGGGGTATTACTGATCGCCATATTTGGGGTCGGGAAGGAATTTTCCTCCAGGGTAGATTGGCTGAGCCTCTGGAGGTTTTTCGCCTTCCTCCGCAGCATGGGGCAGGGATCACTAGCAGGAGGGTCCCTGCCGATTGAAGTCACTAAAACACAGGATTGGGGACTTCAACGGCACAGTCCAGGGAAGGGTCTTGTGGCCTGCAGCATGCAGGGGGTCAGACCAGATGATCATAATGGTCCCTTCTGACCTTAAAGTCTATGAGTCTATGAGACCAAATACCATCCCTGATAGACATTTATCTAACCTCCTCTTAAATATCTCAAGAGATGGAGATTCCACAACCTCCCTCGGCAATTTATTCCAGTGTTTAACCACCCTGACAGTTAGGAACTTTTTCCTAATGTCCAACCTAGACCTCCCTTGCTGCACTTTAAACCCATTGCTTCTGGTTCTATCCTTAGAGGCTAAGGTGAACAAGTTTTCTCCCTCCTCCTTATGACACCCTTTTAAATACCTGAAAACTGCTATCATGTCTCCTCTCAGTCTTCTCTTTTCCAAACTAAACAAAGCCAATTCTTTCAGCCTTCCTTCATAGGTCATGTTCTCAAGACCTTTAATCATTCTTGTTGCTCTTCTCTGGACCCTTTCCAATTTCTCCACATCTTTTTTAAAATGCGGTGCCCAGAACTGGACACAATACTCCAGCTGAGGCCTAACCAGAGCAGAGTAGAGCGGAAGAATGACTTCTCGTGTCTTGCTCACAACACACCTGTTAATACATCCCAGAATCAGGTTTGCTTTTTTTGCAACAGCATCACACTGTTGACTCATATTTAGCTTGTGGTCCACTATAACCCCTAGATCCCTTTCTGCCGTACTCCTTCCTAGACAGTCTCTTCCCATTCTGTATGTGTGAAACTGATTGTTCCTTCCTAAGTGGAGCACTTTGCATTTGTCTTTGTTAAACTTCATCCTGTTTAACTCAGACCATTTCTCCAATTTGTCCAGATCATTTTGAATTATGACCCTGTCCTCCAAAGCAGTTGCAATCCCTCCCAGTTTGGTATCATCCGCAAACTTAATAAGCGTACTTTCTATGCCAATATCTAAGTCGTTGATGAAGATATTGAACAGCGCCGGTCCCAAAACAGACCCCTGCGATACCCCACTCGTTATGGCTTTCCAGCAGGATTGGGAACTATTAATAACAACTCTCTGAGTACGGTTATCCAGCCAGTTATGCACCCACCTTATAGTAGCCCCATCTAAATTGTATTTGCCTAGTTTATCAATAAGAATATCATGCGAGACCGTATCAAATGCCTTACTAAAGTCTAGGTATACCACATCCACAGCCTCACCCTTATCCACAAGGCTCGTTATCCTATCAAAGAAAGCTATCAGATTGGTTTGACATGATTTGTTCTTCACAAATCCATGCTGGCTGTTCCCTATCACCTTACCACCTTCCAAGTGTTTGCAGATGATTTCCTTAATTACTTGCTCTAAGATACTGGTTTGATCTTTCCTCCCAGTTTTGTCCTGACCCTCCTTTCCCTCTGACAATATAGCCCACACTCCCTCTCGTTTTTGACCCATCTCCCCGGTCTCCATGTTCCCCACTTACCTGTGGGCTTTGCTCACCTGTCCCCGTCGAACCTAGTTTAAAGCCCTCCTCACTAGGTTAGCCAGTCTGTGTCCAAAGGTACTAATAACTTGAGCTGTGGTTTGGAGGTGGAACAGCTGTCAAGGGCACTGAGGGGGAGATAGCAGGAGCTCATCCTTCAAGGAGGGGGGTTGGCACTGGAGGTTACTAGAAAGGAGAAGAAGACTCCATTCTGGGGTTCAGGAGGTGAATTTATCCCTCAGTGGTGGGCAGGTGATGGGTGGAAGTAGTGCTGGTTCCAGGTGCCCTTAATTCCCGTTGATTCCTCGGGGCGTTTGAGTCTCTGACAGGTTCTCATTCCCTTGCAGCAGGAGGACGTCACGGCCAAAAGTGATGCACCAGCTCCGCATCATCCGGCACTTGCGCCAGATTCCTGAGACACTGCAGGGGCTGTGCCTCTGAGGCCATCAGCAACTCCCGCTCCCTGCTCCAGGTACTGCTCTGTCTCACTGTAAATGGGGAGCTAGTGGAAGGGGAAATGGAGCCCCCTGGCACTCACTAAAAGGGAAAGTGGTGGATTCTCCATCTCTTGATGTCATTGAAGGAAGACTAGATGCCTTTCTGCAATGTGTGTGCCCAAAAAGTAACTATTGTACTATACAGCAAGCCTATGGTATGCAAGGGGTTAGATGAGATGCTCTAAAGGTCTCTTGTGGCCATAAAGTCCCCTAATTTTGGAAACACTGAGTGTAGCATTGGGAGCAGCCTCTGATGTTTTACCGTCTAGCCGGCTTGCTTCCTAGAATGAACAGGCATTGAGTGGGGTGATCCACAGAGAGTAGCTGAAACCTTCAAAGTGTCAGCCCAGCAACAGGACATTAGCACTTCCGGGGAAGGGTGGGTGTGGCAGTGTTATCACAAAGGCCTTTTGCAGGACGTCAGCCTATTGGTCAAAGGTGTTAGGGAGGTGGTGACCTCCGAGAGAGATGCTGACATCAGCCTGGCAGGACAGGAGCACAGGGCCAGGGAAACCTCAGAGACCCCTGTGGCTTTGCTTCAGCAAGTCTCCTTCTCGAGGTCTCTCTTTGAGGACTGAGAGAGTGTTAGGGTTGACGTATGTGAGTGTGAGCAGGAGCCTCTTTCGAGTTTTCTCCTTTCCTTTTGACGGATTTTACTAGAAAACAGACGTCCCTATTTAGAAGGTAAGAGCCTCCAAGAGGTTTTGGAACCTGCTCAGTCTGATCCATCTGGTGCCAGCTGAATTCTAGGCATGGAAAACAGTAGTTTAAGATGGCAGAATTTTATTCCCTCCCTGGGATTTTGTCCCGTAGAATCACTGGGGACATTAGGTTTTGTCCTTTTCGTTTTACCTTTTCCTCCATCCCTCCTTCCTTTCTCTTCATCTCTTACTTCTTTTGTCCTTTCTCCTGTTCCCCTTTCACCACCAGGAGTGGTGTGTGTGTGTGTGTGTTTGTGTGTGTGTTGCTGGGGGTGCTCTTCACCTCCCCTTGTGGGGAGTTCATCCAAAACTGTATGGTTGAAATAGTGCTTGGACTCCACTGACACTAGATGCTGCCATCCTGTGGCTTAGCATTAGTGTCTGGGATGACTTGGGGCAAGATCTCAACCTCCCCTCAACCCACTTCACTTCTGGCAGAATCCCTCCTGCCCCCCCGCTAGAGCCGCCTCGATGCCCAACCTGGTTGGGGGTGCAGAAGAGGGGTCTGATAACTTGAGGTTTGGTTTGGAGGTGGAACAGCTGTGAAGAACACTGAGGGGGAGGTAGCAGGAGCTAATCCTACAAGGAGGGGGGTTGGCACTGGAGGATACTAGAAAGGACAAGAAGACTCCATTCTGGGGTTCAGGAGGTGAATTCATCCCTCAGTGGTGGGCAGGTAGTCAGTTTAAATACTGCTGGTTCCAGGTGCCCTTAATTCCCCCTGATTCCTCGGGGCGTTTGAGTCTCTGACAGGTTCTCGTTCCCTTGCAGGAGGAGGACGTCACGGCCAAAGGGATGCACCCGCATCATCCGCCACTTGCGCCAGGTGCCTGAGACACTGCAGGGGCTGCGCCTCTGAGGCCTTCAGCAACTCCCGCTCCCTGCTGCAGGTACTGCTCTGTCTCCCTGTAAATGGGGAGCTAGTGGAAGGGGAAATGGAGCCCCCTGGCACTCACTAAAAGGGAAAGTGGTGGATTCTCCATCTCTTGATGTCATTGAATGAAGACTAGATGCCTTTCTGGAATGTGTGTGCCCAAAGAGTAACTATTGTACTATACAGGAAGCCTATGATATGCAGGGGCTTAGATTAGATGCTCTAAAGGTCTCTTCTGACCATAAAGTCTACTAATTTTGGAAACACTGAGTGTAGCATTGGGAGCAGCCTCTGATGTTTTACTGTCTAGCCCGCTTGCTTCCTGAAATGAGGATGCATTGAGTGGGGTGATCCACAGAGAGTAGCTCAAACCTTCATAGTGTCAGGCCAGCAGCAGGACACTAGCACTTAAGGGTTTGATTGGTGGCAGTGATATCACAAAGGTCTTTTGCAGGACCTCAGCATATTGGTCAAAGGTGTTAGGGAGGTGGTAACCTCAGAGAGAGATGCTGCCATCAGCGAGGCAGGACAGGGGCGCATGGCCAGGGAAACCTCAGAGACCCCTGTGGCTTTGCTTCAGCAAGTCTCCTTCTCGAGGTTTCTCTTGAGGACTGAGAGAGTATTAGGGCTGACGTATGTGAGTGCGAGCAGGAGCCTCTTTCGAGATTTCTCCTTTCTATTTACTGATTTTACTAGAAAACAGACGTCCCTGTTAAGAAGTTAAGAGCCTCGGAGAGGTTTGTAACCTTTTCAGTCTGATCCACCTGGTGCCAGCTGAATTCTAGGCATGGAAAACACTAGCTCAAGGTGGCAGAATTTTATTCCCTCCCTGGGATTTTGTCCCGTGGAATCACTGGGGAGATTAGGTTTTGTCCTTTTCGTTTTACCTTTTCCTCCATCCCTCCTTCCTTTCTCTTCATCACTTACTTCTTTTGTCCTTTCTCCTGTTCCCCTCCCACCACCAGGAGTGTGTGTGTGTGTGTGTGTGTGTGTTGTTGGCGGTGCTCTTCACCTCCCCTTGTGGAAAGTTGATCGAATACTGTGAGGTTGAAATAGTGCTTGGACTCCACTGACACTAGATGCTCCCATCATGTGGCTTAACATTACTGTCTGCGATGACTTGGGGCAAGGTCTCAACCTCCCCGCAACGCACTTTTCTGCTTTCAGAATCCCTGCTGCCCCCCCAGCTAGATCCGCCTCCCTGCCCAACCTGGGTGGGGGTGGAGAAGAGGGTTCTGATAACTTGAGCTGTGGTTTGGAGGTGGAACAGCTGTCAAGGGCACTGAGCTGGAGGTAGCAGGAGCTCATCCTACAAGGAGTGGGGTTGACACTGGAGGTTACTAGAAAGGACAAGAAGACTCCATTCTGGGGTTGAGGAGGTGAATTGCTCAAAGGTGTTAGGGAGGTGGTGACCTCAGAGAGAGATGCTGACATGAGCCAGGCATGACAGGAGCACAGGGCCAGGGAAACCTCAGAGACCCCTGTGGTTTTGCTTTAGCAAGTCTCCTTCTCGAGGTCTCTCTTTGAGGACTGACAGAGTATTAGGGTTCACGTATGTGAGTGGGAGCAGGAGCCTCTTTCGAGTTTTCTCCTTTCCTTTTACTGATTTTACTAGAAATTAGTTAGAAGCAACAAAGCACATTTGGGGATTTTTCGATGGTTGGGGTCTCTGGTGATTGGTTCCATATAAGATGGGGAAAAAAAAATGGAGTCTCCTTCCTTGGAGGTTTTTAAGGCCCGGCTTGACAAAGACCTGGCTGGGATGATTTAGCTGGGAATTGGTCCTGCTCTGAGCATGGGGTTGGACTAGATGACTTCTTGAGGTCCCTTCCAACTCTGATATTCTATGATTCTATGAAAACAGACTTCCCTGTTGAGAAGGTAAGAGCCTCCAAGAGGTTTTGGAACCTCCACAGTCTGATCCATCTGGTGCCAGCTGAATTCTAGGCATGGGAAACACTAGTTCAAGGTGGCAGAATTTTATTCCGTCCCTTGTATTTTATCCCGTAGAATCACTAGGGATATTACCGTTTGTCCTTTTCATTTTACCTTTTCCTCCATCCCTCCTTCCTTTTTCTTCATCTCTTACTTCTTTTGTCCTTTCTCTTGTTCCCCTCCCACCACCAGGAGTGGTGTGTGTTTGTGTGTCTGTGTGTGTATTGCTGGGGGTTCTCTTCACCTCTCCTTGTGGGAAGTTCCTCTAAAACTGTGGGGTTGAAATAGTGCTTGGACTCCACTGACACAAGATGCTGCCATCCTGTGGCTTAGCATTAGTGTCTGGGATGACTTGGGGCAAGATCTCAACCTCCCCTCAACCTCTTCACTTGTGGCAGAATTCCTTCCGGCCCCCCCGCTAGAGCCGCCTCCATGCCCAACCTGGTTGGGGGTGGACAAGAGGGTTCTGATAACTTGAGGTTTGGTTTGGAGGTGGAACAGCTGTCAAGAACACTGAGTGGGAGGAAGCAGGAGCTCACCCTAGAAGGAGGGGGGTTGGCACTGGAGGTTACTAGAAAGGACAAGAAGACTCCATTCTGGGGTTCAGGAGGTGAATTCATCCCTCAGTGGTGGGCAGGTGCTGAGTGGAAATACTGCTGGTTCCAGGTGCCCTTAATTCCCCCTGATTCCTCGGGGCGTTTCAGTCTCTGACAGGTTCTCGTTCCCTTGCAGGAGGAGGACGTCACGGCCAAAGTGATGCACCCGCATTATCCGCCACTTGCGCCAGGTGCCTGAGACACTGCAGGGGCTGCGCCTCTGATGCCTTCAGCATCTCCTGCTCCCTGCTGCAGGTACTGCTCTGTCTCCCTGTAAATGGCGAGCTAGTGGAAGGCGAAATGGAGCCCCCTGGCACTCACTAAAAGGGAAAGTGGTGGATTCTCCATCTCTTGATGTCATTGAATGAAGACTAGATGCCTTTCTGGAATGTGTGTGCCCAAAAAGTAGCAATTGTACTATACAGGAGGCCTATGATATGCAGGGGCTTAGATGAGATGCTCTAAAGGTCTCTTGTGGCCATAACGTCTACAAATTTTGGAAACACTGAGTGTAGTATTGGGAGCAGCCTCTGATGTTTTACTGTCTAGCTAGCTTGCTTCCTAGAATGAAGACGAATTTTGTGGTGTGATCCAAAGAGCGTAGCTCAAACCTTCAAAGTGTCAGGCAAGCAGCAGGACATGAGCACTTTAGGGTTTGGTTGGGTGTGGCAGTGATATCACAAAGGCTTTTTCAAGGACCTCAGCGTACTGGTCAAAGGTGTTAGGGAGGTGGTGACCTCAGAGAGAGATGCTGTCTTCAGCCAGGGAGGACAGGGGCTTACGACCAGGGAAACCTCAGAGACCCCTGTGGCTTTGCTTCAGCAAGTCTGCTTCTCGAGGTTTCTTTTTGAGGACTGAGAGAGTATTAGGGTTCACGTATTTAAGTGCGAGCAGGAGCCTCTTTCGAGTTTTCTCCTTTCCTTTTACTGATTTTACTTGAAAATTAGAAGGTAAGAGCCTCCAAGAGGTTTTGGAACCTGCTCAGTCTGATCCATCTGGTGCCAGCTGAATTCTCGGCATGGAAAACAGTAGTTTAAGGTGGCAGAATTTTATTCCCTCCCTGGAATTTTGTCCCGTAGAATCACTGGGGACACTAGGGTTTGTCCTTTTCGTTTTACCTTTTCCTCCATCCCTCCTTCCTTTCTCTTCATCTCTTATTTCTTTTGTCCTTTCTCTTGTTCCCCTCACACCACCAGGAGTGGTGTGTGTGTGTGTGTGTGTGTGTGTGTGTGTGTGGTGCTGTTGGTTCTCTTCACCTCCCCTTGTGGGGAGTTGATCCAAAACTGTGGGGTTGAAATAGTGCTTGGACCCCACTGACAGTAGATGCTGCCATTGTGTGACTTAGCATTAGTGTCTGGGATGACTTGGGTCAAGATCTCAACCTCCCTGCAACCCACTTCACTGCTGTCAGAATCCCTCCTGCACACCCTGTTAGAGCCGCCTCCCAGCCCAACCTGTGTCGGGGTGGAGAAGAGGGTTCTGATGACTTTAGCTGTGGTTTGGAGGTGGAATGTCTGTGAAGGGCACTGAGCAGGAGGTAGCAGGAGCTCACCCTACAAGGAGGGGGGTTGGCTCTGGAGGTTTCTAGAAAGGACAAGAAGACTCCATTGTGGGGTTCAGGAGGTGAATTCATCTCTCATTGATGGGCAGGTGCTGGGTGGAAATACTGCTGGTTCCAGGTTCCCTTAATTCCCCGATTCCTCGGGGCCTTTGAGTCTCTGACAGGTTCTCGTTCCCTTGCAGCAGGAGGACGTCAGGGCCAAAATGATGCACCAGCTCTGCATCATCCTGCACTTACGCCACGTGCCTGAGACACTGCAGGTGCTGCGCCTCTGAGGCCTTCAGGAACTCCCGCTCCCTGCTGCAGGTACTGTTCTGGCTCACTGTAAATGGGGAGCTAGTGGAAGGGGAAATGGATCCCCCTGGCACTCACTAAAAGGGAAAGTGATGGATTTTCCATCTCTTAATGTCATTTAATTTAGACTAGATACCTTTCTGGAATGTTTGTGCCCAAAAAGTAACTATTGTACTATACAGGAGGCCTATGATATGCAGGGGCTTAGATGAGATGCTCTAAAGGTCTCTTCTGGCCATAAAGTGTAGTAATTTTGGAAACACGGAGTGTAGCATTGGGAGCAGCCTCTGATGTTTTATTGTCTATCCGGCTTGCTTCCTAGAATGAAGACGCATTGAGTGGGGTGATCCACACAGAGTAGCTCAAACCTTCAAAGTGTCAGGCCAGCAGGAGGACATTAGCACTTCAGGGTTTGGTTGGGTGTGGCAGTGACATCACAAAGGCCTTTTGCAGGACGTCAGCTTATTGGTCAAATGTGTTAGGGAGGTGGTGACCTCAGAGAGAGATGCTGACATCAGAGAGAGATGCTGACATGAGGGCCAGGGAAAGCTCAGAGACCCCTCTGGCTTTGCTTCAGCAAGTCTCCTCCTTGAGGTCTCTCTTTGAGGAAAGTAAGTGCCTCGGAGAGGTTTGTATCCTGTTCAGTCTGATCCACCTGGTGCCAGCTGAATTCTAGGCATGGAAAACACTAGTTCAAGGTGGCAGAATTTTATTCCCTCCCTGTGATTTTGTCCCGTAGAATCACTGGGGACATTAGTGTTTGTCCTTTTCGTTTTACCTTTTCCTCCCTCCCTCCTTCCTTTCTCTTCATCTCTTACTTCTTTTGTCCTTTCTCCTGTTCCCCTCCCACCACCGGGAGTGGTTTGTGTGTGTGTGTGTGTTTTGCTGGGGGTTCTCTTCACCTCCCTTTGTGGGGAGTTCATCCAAACCTGTGTGGTTGAAATAGTGCTTGGACTCCACTAACACTAGATGCTGCCATCGTGTGGATTAGCATTGGTGTCTGGGATGACTTGGGGCAAGATCTCAACCTCCCCGCAACCCACTTCACTGCTGGCAGAATCCCACCTGCCACCACTGCTAGAGCCGCCTCCCTGGCCAACCTGGGTGGGGGTGGAGAAGAGGGTTTTGATAACTTGAGCTGTGGTTTGGTGGTGGAACAGCTGTCAAGGGCACTGAGAGGGAGGTAGCAGCAGCTCACCCTTCAAGGAGGGGGTTTGGCACTGGAGGTTACTAGAAAGGACAATAAGACTCCATTCTGGGGTTCAGGAGGTGAATTCATCCCTCTGTGGTGGGCAGGTGCTGAGTGGAAATACTGCTGATTCCCGGTGCCCTTAATTCCCCCTGATTCCTCGGGGCGTTTGAGTCTCTGACAGGTTCTCGTTCCCTTGCAGCAGGAGGACGTCACGGCCAAAGCTATGCACCAGCTCCGCATCATCCATCACTTGCGCCAGGTGCCTGAGACACTGCAGGGGCTGTGCCTCTGAGGCCATCAGCAACTCCCGCTCCCTGCTGCAGGTACTGCTTTGGTTTACTGTAAATGGGGAGCTAGTGGAAGGGGAAATGGAGCCCCCTGGCACTCACTAAATGGGAAAGTGGTGGATTCTCCATCTCTTGATGTCATTGAATGAAGACTAGATGCCTTTCTGGAATGTGTTTTCTAAGAAAGTAACTGTTGTGCTCTACAGGAAGCCTATGATATGCAGGGGGTTAGATGAGATGCTCTAAAGGTCTCTTGTGGCCATAAAGTCTCCTAATTTTGGAAACACTGAGTGTAGCATTGGGAGCAGCCCCTGATGTTTTAGTGTCTAACCGGCTTGCTTCCTAGAATGAAGACGCATTGAGTGGGGTGATCCACACAGAGTAGCTCAAACCTTCAAAGTTTCAGGCCAGCAGCAGGACATTAGCACTTCCGGGGATGGGTGGGTGTGGTAGTGACATCACAAAGGCCTTTTGCAGGACGTCAGCTTATTGGTCAAATGTGTTAGGGAGGTGGTGACCTCAGAGAGAGATGCTGACATCAGAGAGAGATGCTGACATGAGGGCCAGGGAAAGCTCAGAGACCCCTCTGGCTTTGCTTCAGGAAGTCTCCTTCTCGAGGTCTCTCTTTGAGGACTGAGAGAGTATTAGGGTTCACATATGTGAATGCGAGGAGGAACCTCTTTCGAGTTGTTTCCTTTCCTTTTACTGATTTTACTAGAAAACAGACGTCCCTGTTGAGAAAGTAAGTGCCTCGGAGAGGTTTGTAACCTGTTCAGTCTGATCCACCTGGTGCCAGCTGAATTCTAGGCATGGAAAACAGTAGTTTAAGATGGCAGAATTTTATTTCATCCCTTGGATTTTGTGCCGTAGAATCACTGGGGACATTAGGGTTTGTCCTTTTTGTTTTACCTTTTCCTCCATCCCTCCTTCCTTTCTCTTCATCTCTTACTTCTTTTCTCCTTTCTCCTGTTCCTCAAAAACTGTGGGGTTGAAATAGTGTTTGGACTCCACTGACACTAGATGTTGCCATCCTGTGGCTTAGCATTAGTGTCTGGGATGACTTGGGGCAAGATCTCAACTTCCCCTCAACCCACTTCACTGCTGCCAGAATCCCTCCTGCCCCCCCTGCTAGAGCCGCCTCCCTGGCCAACCTGGGTGGGGGTGGAGAACAGTGTTTTTTTCATACATTCATAGATTCTAGGACTGGAAGGGACCTCGAGAGGTCATCGAGTCCAGTCCCCTGCCCGCATGGCAGGACCAAATACCATCTAGACCATCCCTGATAGACATTTATCTAACCTACTCTTAAATATCTCAAGAGATGGAGATTCCACAACCTCCCTCGGCAATTTATTCCAGTGTTTAACCACCCTGACAGTTAGGAACTTTTTCCTAATGTCCAACCTAGACCTCCCTTGCTGCAGTTTAAACCATTTGCTTCTGGTTCTATCCTTAGAGGCTAAGGTGAACAAGTTTTCTCCCACCTCCTTATGACACCCTTTTAAATACCTGAAAACTGCTATCATGTCTCCTCTCAGTCTTCTCTTTTCCAAACTAAACAAAGCCAATTCTTTCAGCCTTCCTTCATAGGTCATGTTCTCAAGACCTTTAATCATTCTTGTTGCTCTTCTCTGGACCCTTTCCAATTTCTCCACATCTTTTTTAAAATGCGGTGCCCAGAACTGGACACAATACTCCAGCTGAGGCCTAACCAGAGCAGAGTAGAGCGGAAGAATGACTTCTCGTGTCTTGCTCACAACACACCTGTTAATACATCCCAGAATCAGGTTTGCTTTTTTTGCAACAGCATCACACTGTTGACTCATATTTAGCTTGTGGTCCACTATAACCCCTAGATCCCTTTCTGCCGTACTCCTTCCTAGACAGTCTCTTCCCATTCTGTATGTGTGAAACTGATTGTTCCTTCCTAAGTGGAGCACTTTGCATTTGTCTTTGTTAAACTTCATCCTGTTTAACTCAGACCATTTCTCCAATTTGTCCAGATCATTTTGAATTATGACCCTGTCCTCCAAAGCAGTTGCAATCCCTCCCAGTTTGGTATCATCCGCAAACTTAATAAGCGTACTTTCTATGCCAATATCTAAGTCGTTGATGAAGATATTGAACAGCGCCGGTCCCAAAACAGACCCCTGCGATACCCCACTCGTTATGGCTTTCCAGCAGGATTGGGAACTATTAATAACAACTCTCTGAGTACGGTTATCCAGCCAGTTATGCACCCACCTTATAGTAGCCCCATCTAAATTGTATTTGCCTAGTTTATCAATAAGAATATCATGCGAGACCGTATCAAATGCCTTACTAAAGTCTAGGTATACCACATCCACAGCCTCACCCTTACCCAGAAGGCTCGTTATCCTATCAAAGAAAGCTATCAGATTGGTTTGACGTGATTTGTTCTTCACAAATCCATGATGGCTGTTCCCTATCACCTTACCACCTTCCAAGTGTTTGCAGATGATTTCCTTAATTACTTGCTCCGTTATCTTCCCTGGCACAGAAGTTAAACTCACTGGTCTGTAGTTTTCTGGGTTGTTTTTATTTCCCTTTTTATAGATGGGCACTATATTTGCCCTTTTCCAGTCTTCTGGAATCTCTCCCGTCTCCCATGATTTTCCAAAGATAATAGCTAGAGGCTCAGATACCTCCTCTATTAGCTCCTTGAGTATTCCAGGATGCATTTCATCAGGCCCGGGTGACTTGCAGGCATCTAACTTTTCTAAGTGATTTTTAACTTGTTCTTTTTTTATTTTATCTGCTAAACCTACCCCCTTCCCATTAGCATTCACTATGTTAGGCATTCCTTCAGACTTCTCGGTGAAGACCGAAACAAAGAAGTCATTAAGCATCTCCGCCATTTCCAAGTTTCCTGTTACTGTTTCTCCCTCTTCACTAAGCAGTGGGCCTACCCTGTCTTTGGTCTTCCTCTTGCTTCTAATGTATTGATAAAAAGTCTTCTTGTTTCCCTTTATTCCCGTAGCTAGTTTGAGCTCATTTTGTGCCTTTGCCTTTCTAATCTTGCCCCTGCATTCCTGTGTTGTTTGCCTATATTCATCCTTTGTAATCTGTCCCAGTTTCCATTTTTGATATGACTCCTTTTTATTTTTTAGATCATGCAAGATCTCATGGTTAAGCCAAGGTGGTCTTTTGCCACAGTTTCTATCTTTCCTAACCAGCGGAATAGCTTGCTTTTGGGCCCTTAATAGTGTCCCTTTGAAAAAGTGCCAACTCTCCTCAGTTGTTTTTCCCCTCAGTCTTGATTCCCATGGGACCTTACCTATCAGCTCTCTGAGCTTACCAAAATCTGCCTTCCTGAAATCCATTGTCTCTATTTTGCTGTTCTCCCTTCTACCCTTCCTTAGAATTGCAAACTCTATGATTTCATGATCACTTTCACCCAGGCTGCCTTCTACTTTCAAATTCTCAACGAGTTCCTCCCTATTTGTTAAAATCAAGTCTAGAACAGCTTCCCCCCAGTAGCTTTTTCAACCTTCTGAAATAAAAAGTTGTCTCCAATGCAGTCCAGGAATTTGTTGGATAGTCTGTGCCCCGCTGTGTTATTTTCCCAACATATAGCCGGATAGTTGAAGTCCCCCATCACCACCAAATCTTGGGCTTTGGATGATTTTGTTAGTTGCTTAAAAAAAGCCTCATCCACCTCTTCCACCTGGTTAGGTGGCCTGTAGTAGACTCCTAGCATGACATCTCCCTTGTTTTTTACCCCTTTTAGCCTAACCCAGAGACTCTCAACGTCTCCTATGTCCATCTCTACCTCAGTCCAAGGGTGTACATTTTTAATATACAAGGCAACACCTCCTCCCTTTTTCCCCTGTCTATCCTTCCTGAGCAAGCTGTACCCATCCACACCAACATTCCAATCACGTGTATTATCCCACCAAGTTTCAGTGATGCCAACAATGTCATAGTTGTATTTATTTATTAGCACTTCCAGTTCTTCCTGCTTATTCCCCATACTTCTCGCATTTGTATATAGGCATCTAAGATACTGGTTTGATCTTTCCTCCCAGTTTTGTCCTGACCCTCCTTTCTCTCTGACAATATAGCCCACACTCCCTCTCGTTTTTGACCCATCTCCCCGGTCTCCATGTTCCCCACTTACCTGTGGGCTTTGCTCACCTGTCCCCGTCGAACCTAGTTTAAAGCCCTCCTCACTAGGTTAGCCAGTCTGTGTCCAAAGGTACTAATAACTTGAGCTGTGGTTTGGAGGTGGAACAGCTGTCAAGGGCACTGAGGGGGAGATAGCAGGAGCTCATCCTTCAAGGAGGGGGGTTGGCACTGGAGGTTACTAGAAAGGACAAGAAGACTCCATTCTGGGGTTCAGGAGGTGAATTTATCCCTCAGTGGTCGGCAGGTGCTGGGTGGAAATACTGCTGGTTCCAGGTGCCCTTAATTCCTCCAGATTCCTCGGGGCGTTTGAGTCTCTGACAGGTTCTCGTTCCCTTGCAGCAGGAGGACGTCACGGCCAAAAGTGATGCACCAGCTCCGCATCATCCGGCACTTGCGCCAGATTCCTGAGACACTGCAGGGGCTGTGCCTCTGAGGCCATCAGCAACTCCCGCTCCCTGCTGCAGGTACTGCTCTGTCTCACTGTAAATGGGGAACTAGTGGAAGGGGAAATGGATCCCCCTGGTACTCACTAAAAGGGAAAGTGGTGGATTCTCCATCTCTTGATGTCATTGAATGAAGACTAGATGCCTTTCTGGAATGTGTGTGCCCAAAAAGTAACTATTGTACTATACAGGAGGCCTATGATATGCAGGGGCTTAGATGAGATGCTCTAAAGGTCTCTTGTGGCCATAAAGTCTACAAATTTTGGAAACACTGAGTGTAGTATTGGGAGCAGCCTCTGATGTTTTACTGTCTAGCCGGCTTGCTTCCTAGAATGAAGACGCATTGAGTGGGGTGATCCACACAGAGTAGCTCAAACCTTCAAAGTGTCAGGCCAGCAGCAGGACATTAGCACTTCCGGGGATGGGTGGGTGTGGCAGTGACATCACAAAGGCCTTTTCAGGACCTCAGCCTATTGGTCAAAGGTGTTAGGGAGGTGGTAACCTCAGAGAGAGATGCTGACATCAGCCAGGCAGGACAGGGGCTTAGGGCCAGGGAAACCTCAGAGACCCCTGTGACTTTCATAGAATCATAGAATCATAGAATATCAGGGTTGGAAGGGACCTCAAGAGGTCATCTACTCCAACCCCGTCCTCAAAGCAGGACCAATTCCCAACTAAATCATCCCAGCCAGGGCTTTGTCAAGCCGGGCCTTAAAAACCTCCAAGGAAGGAGACTCCACCACCTCCCTAGTTAACGCATTCCAGTGCTTCACCACCCTCCTAGTGAAATAGTGTTTCCTAATATCCAACCTGGACCTCCCCCACTGCAACTTGAGACCATTGCTCCTTGTTCTGTCATCTGCCACCACTGAGAACAACCGAGCTCCATCCTCTTTGGAACCCCCCTTCACGTAGTTGAAGGCTGCTATCAAATCCCCCCTCATTCTTCTCTTCTGGAGACTAAACAATCCCAGTTCCCTCAGCCTCTCCTCATAAGTCATGTGCTCCAGACCCCTAATCATTTTTGTTGCTCTCCACTGGACTCTTTCCAATTTTTCCACATCCTTCTTGTAGTGTGGGGCCTGTCGGAGAAAAACAGAGTTCTCACTATTTGTTTAGGTACAGCAAGTCAGATGCTTTATTAACTCTCACAATTGCCCAGAGGGAGAGAGCTAAGCAGGTCTCTCCCAGGTAACTAATTACAGCAAGCATTTATACCTTTCATTACAGAAATAACGAGGGACAGCTGCGTTTTGTTTATACATAGGCCATCTTGATATCTCATTTCTTCACTTGTTTTGACTCTTGCCAACATAAAATATTTTCTACACCTTATCTACACAAGGTCTTCTACACCTTATCTATACCAGGTCATAATGACTTCTTACACAGTTCTTTCTCACCCGCCTCACACATTCCTCGCTTCTACAAATCTCGCGTTATTAGGGTTACAGTTAGCCTAACTCTTGCTAACGAACTGTCATGCATTGCATCCCCTTCCTGTGAGCTCTTTCTCTGCTTCCACAGGCCCAAAACTGGACACATTATTCCAGATGAGGCCTCACCAATGTCGAATAAAGGGGAACGATCACGTTCCTCGATCTGCTGGCAATGCCCCTACTTATACAGCCCAAAATGCCGTTAGCCTTCTTGGCAACAAGAGCACACTGTTGACTCATATCCAGCTTCTCATCCACTGTGACCCCTAGGTCCTTTTCTGCAGAACTGCTACCTAGCCATTCGGTCCCTAGTCTGTAGCAGTGCATGGGATTCTTCCGTCCTAAGTGCAGGACTCTGCACTTGTCCTTGTTGAACTTCATCAGGTTTTTTTTGGCCCAATCCTCTAATTTGTCTAGGTCCCTCTGTATCCGATCCCTACCCTCTAGCGTATCTACCACGCCTCCTAGTTTAGTGTCATCTGCAAACTTGCTGAGAGTGCAGTCCACACCATCCTCCAGATCATTAATAAAGATATTAAACAAAACCGGCCCCAGGACCGACCCTTGGGGCACTACTCCGCTTGAAACCGGCTGCCAACTAGATATGGAGCCATTGATCACTACCCGTTGAGCCCGACGATCCAGCCAGCTTTCTATCCACCTTACAGTCCATTCATCCAGCCCATACTTCTTTAACTTGGTGGCAAGAATACTGTGGGAGAGCGTATCAAAAGCTTTGCTAAAGTCAAGGAATAACACATCCACTGCTTTCCCTTCATCCACAGAGCCAGTTATCTCATCATAGAAGGCAATTAGGTTAGTCAGGCACGACTTCCCCTTGGTGAATCCATGCTGACTGTTCCTGATCACTTTCCTCTCCTCTAAGTGTTTCATCATTGATTCCTTGAGGACCTGCTCCATGATTTTTCCAGGGACTGAGGTGAGGCTGACTGGCCTGTAGTTCCCCGGATCCTCCTCCTTCCCTTTTTTAAAGATGGGCACTACATTAGCCTTTTTCCAGTCATCCGGGACCTCCCTCGATCGCCATGAGTTTTCAAAAATAATGGCTAATGGCTGTGCAATCTCATCCGCCAAGTCCTTTAGCACCTTCGGATGCAGCGCATCCAGCCCCATGGAGTTGTGCACGTCCAGTTTTTCTAAATAGTCCCGAACCACTTCTTTCTCCACAGAGGGCTGGTCACCTTCTCCCCATATTGTGCTGCCCAGTGCAGCAGTCTGGGAGCTGACCTTGTTCGTGAAGACAGAGGCAAAAAAAGCATTGAGTACATTAGCTTTTTCCACATCCTCAGTCACTAGGTTGCCTCCCTCATTCAGTAAGGGGCCCACACTTTCCTTGACTTTCTTCTTGTTGCTAACATACCTGAAGAAACCCTTCTTGTTACTCTTAACATCTCTTGCTAGCTGCAACTCCAAGTGTGATTTGGCATTCCTGATTTCACTCCTGCATGCCTGAGCAATATTTTTATACTCCTCCCTGGTCATTTGTCCAATCTTCCACTTCTTGTAAGCTTCTTTTTTGCGTTTAAGATCAGCAAGGATTTCACTGTTTAGCCAAGCTGGTCGCCTGCCATATTTACTATTCTTTCTACACATCGGGATGGTTTGTTCCTGCAACCGCAATAAGGATTCTTTAAAATACAGCCAGCTCTCCTGGACCCCTTTGCCCTTCATGTTATTCTCCCAGGGGATCCTGCCCATCTGTTCCCTGAGGGAGTCAAAGTCTGCTTTTCTGAAGTCCAGGGTCCATATTCTGCTGCTCTCCTTTCTTCCTTGTGTCAGGATCCTGAACTCGACCATCTCATGGTCACTGCCTCCCAGGTTCCCATCCACTTTTGCTTCCCCTACTAATTCTTCCCTGTTTGTGAGCAGCAGGTCGAGAAAAGCTCTGCCCCTAGTTGGTTCCTCCAGCACTTGCACCAGGAAATTGTGCCCTACACGTTCCAAAAACTTCCTGGATTGTCTGTGCACCGCTGTATTGCTCTCCTAGCAGATATCAGGGTGATTAAAGTCTCCCATGAGAACCAGGGCCTGCGATCTAGCAACTTCTGCTAGTTGCCAGAAGAAAGCCTCGTCCACCTCATCCCCCTGGTCTGGTGGTCTATACCAGACTCCAACCGTGACATCCCCCTTGTTGCTCACACTTCTCAACTTTATCCAGAGACTCTCAGGTTTTTCTACAGTTTCATACCGGACCTCTGAGCACTCATACTCCTCTCTTACATACAATGCAACTCCCCCACCTTTTCTGCCCTGCCTGTCCTTCCTGAACAGTTTATATCCATCCATGACAGTACTCCAGTCATGTGAGTTATCCCACCAAGTCTCTGTTATTGCTTCAGCAAGTCTCCTTCTCGAGGTCTCTCTTTGAGGACTGAGAGAGTATTAGTGTTCACATGTGTGAGTGCGAGCAGGAGCCTCTTTGGAGTTTTCTCCTTTCCTTTGACGGATTTTACTAGAAAACAGACGTCCCTATTTAGAAGGTAAGAGCCTCCAAGAGGTTTTGGAAGCTGCTCAGTGAGGTCCATCTGGTGCCAGCTGAATTCTAGGCATGGAAAACACTAGTTTAAGGTGGCAGAATTTTATTCCCTCTGTGGGATTTTGTCCCGTAGAATCACAGGGGACATTAGTGTTTCTCATTTTCGTTTTACCTTTTCCTCCATCCCCCCTTCCTTTCTCTTCATATCTTACTTCTTTTGTCCTTTCTCCTGTTCCCCTTTCACCACCAGGAGTGGTGTCTCTGTGTGTGTGTGTTTGTGTGTGTGTTGCTGGGGGTGCTCTTCACCTCCCCTTGTGGGGAGTTCATCCAAAACTGTATGGTTGAAATAGTGCTTGGACTCCACTGACACTAGATGCTGCCATCCTGTGGCTTAGCATTAGTGTCTGGGATGACTTCAGACAATATCTCAACCTCCCCGCAACGCACTTCACTGCTGGCAGAATTCCTCCTGCCCCCCCTGCTAAAGCCGCCTCCCTGCCCAACCTGGGTGGGGGTGGAGAAGAGGGTTCTGATAACTTGAGCTGTGGTTTGGTGGTGGAACAGCTGTCAAGGGCACTGAGGGAGAGGTAGCAGGAGCTCACCCTCCAAGGAGGGGGGTTGTCACTGGAGGTTACTAGAAAGGACAAGAAGACTCCATTCAGGGGTTGAGGAGGTGAATTCATCCCTCAGTGGTCGGCAGGTGCTGGGTGGAAATACTGCTGGTTCCAGGTGCCCTTAATTCCTCCTGATTCCTCGGGACGTTTGAGTCTCTGACAGGTTCTCGTTCCCTTGCAGCAGGAGGACGTCACGGCCAAAGCGATGCACCAGCTCCGCATCATCCTGCACTTGCGCCAGGTGCCTGAGACACTGCAGGGGCTGTGCCTCTGAGGCCATCAGCAACTCCCGCTCCCTGCTGCAGGTACTGCTTTGGTTTACTGTAAATGGGGAGCTAGTGGAAGGGGAAATGGAGCCCCCTGGCACTCACTAAAAGGGAAAGTGGTGGATTCTCCATCTCTTGATGTCATTGAATGAAGACTAGATGCCTTTCTGGAATGTGTGCGCCCAAAAAGTAACTATTGTACTATACAGGAGGCCTATGATATGCAGGGGCTTAGATGAGATGCTCTAAAGGTCTCTTATGGCCATAAAGTCTACAAATTTTGGAAACAGTAGTATTGGGAGCAGCCTCTGATGTTTTACTGTCTAGCCGGCTTGCTTCCAAGAAAGAAGACGCATTGAGTCGGGTGATCCACAGAGAGTACCTGTGTCAAGGCTGAATGCCCACTTTGAAGTTTAGGGTACAAATGTAGGGGCCTGCATGAAAACTTCTAAGCTTAACCACCATCCCAAGGCTAATTTCGTCCCCTGGGTAGCCTTGAGAAACCTTTCAGCAATTCCCTGGTGAATACAGATCCAAACCCCTTGGATCTTAAAACAAGGAGAAATTAACCATCCCCCCTCCTTCCTCCCACCAACTCCTGGTGAATCAAGATCCAAACTCCTTGGATCTTAAAACAAGGAAAAATCAATCAGGTTCTTAAAAATAAGGCTTTTAATTAAAGAAAAAGGTAAAAATCATCTCTGTAAAATCAGTATGGAAATTAACCTTACAGGGTAATCAAACTTAAAGAGCTCAGAGGACTCCCCTCTAGTCTTAGGTTCAAAGTACAGCAAACAAAGATAAACACTCTAGTAAAAGGTACATTTACAAGTTGAGAAAAGAAAGGAAAACTAACACGCCCTGTTTGAAATAGGAGAGACTTGTTTAGAAAGATGTGGAGAACCTGGATTGATGTCTGGTCCCTCTCAGTCCCGAGGGCGAACACCCACACAAACAAAGAACACAAACAAAAGCCTTCCCCTCCCCAAGATTTGAAAGTATCTTGTCCCCTTATTGGTCCTTTAGGTCAGATGCCAGCCAGGTTACCTGAGCTTCTTAACCCTTTACAGGGAAAAGGATTTTGGAGTCTCTGGCCAGGAGGGATTTTATAGTACTGTACACAGGACAGCTGTTACCCTTCCCTTTATAGTTATGACAACCTCAAAGCTTCAAAGTGTCAGGCCAGCAGCAGGACATTAGCACTTCAGGGTTTGGTTGGGTGTGGCAGTGACATCACAAAGGCCTTTTGCAGGATGTCAGCTTATTGGTCAAATGTGTTAGGGAGGTGGTGACCTCAGAGAGAGATGCTGACATCAGCCTGGCAGGACAGGAGCACAGGGCCAGGGAAACCTCAGAGACCCCTGTGGCTTTGGTTCAGCAAGTCTCCTTCTCGAGGTCTCTCTTTGAGGACTGAGAGAGTATTAGGGTTCACGTACGTGACTGCGTGCAGGAGCCTCTTTCGAGTTTTCTCCTTTCCTTTTACTGATTTTACTAGAAAACAGACGTCCCTGTTAAGAAGGTAAGAGCCTCGGAGAGGTTTGTAACCTTTTCAGTCTGATCCACCTGGTGCCAGCTGAATTCTAGGCATGGAAAACACTAGCTCAAGGTGGCAGAATTTTATTCCCTCCCTGGGATTTTGTCCCGTGGAATCACTGGGGACATTAGGTTTTGTCCTTTTCGTTTTACCTTTTCCTCCATCCCTCCTTCCTTTCTCTTCATCTCTTACTTCTTTTGTCCTTTCTCCTGTTCCTCGAAAACTGTGGGGTTGAAATAGTGTTTGGACTCCACTGACACTAGATGCTGCCATCCTGTGGCTTAGCATTAGTGTCTGGGATGACTTGGGGCAAGATCTCAACTTCCCCTCAACCCACTTCACTGCTGCCAGAATCCCTCCTGCCCCCCCTGCTAGAGCCGCCTCCCTGGCCAACCTGGGTGGGGGTGGAGAACAGTGTTTTTTTCATACATTCATAGATTCTAGGACTGGAAGGGACCTCGAGAGGTCATCGAGTCCAGTCCCCTGCCCGCATGGCAGGACCAAATACCATCTAGACCATCCCTGATAGACATTTATCTAACCTACTCTTAAATATCTCAAGAGATGGAGATTCCACAACCTCCCTCGGCAATTTATTCCAGTGTTTAACCACCCTGACAGTTAGGAACTTTTTCCTAATGTCCAACCTAGACCTCCCTTGCTGCAGTTTAAACCATTTGCTTCTGGTTCTATCCTTAGAGGCTAAGGTGAACAAGTTTTCTCCCACCTCCTTATGACACCCTTTTAAATACCTGAAAACTGCTATCATGTCTCCTCTCAGTCTTCTCTTTTCCAAACTAAACAAACCCAATTCTTTCAGCCTTCCTTCATAGGTCATGTTCTCAAGACCTTTAATCATTCTTGTTGCTCTTCTCTGGACCCTTTCCAATTTCTCCACATCTTTTTTAAAATGCGGTGCCCAGAACTGGACACAATACTCCAGCTGAGGCCTAACCAGAGCAGAGTAGAGCGGAAGAATGACTTCTCGTGTCTTGCTCACAACACACCTGTTAATACATCCCAGAATCAGGTTTGCTTTTTTTGCAACAGCATCACACTGTTGACTCATATTTAGCTTGTGGTCCACTATAACCCCTAGATCCCTTTCTGCCGTACTCCTTCCTAGACAGTCTCTTCCCATTCTGTATGTGTGAAACTGATTGTTCCTTCCTAAGTGGAGCACTTTGCATTTGTCTTTGTTAAACTTCATCCTGTTTAACTCAGACCATTTCTCCAATTTGTCCAGATCATTTTGAATTATGACCCTGTCCTCCAAAGCAGTTGCAATCCCTCCCAGTTTGGTATCATCCGCAAACTTAATAAGCGTACTTTCTATGCCAATATCTAAGTCGTTGATGAAGATATTGAACAGCGCCGGTCCCAAAACAGACCCCTGCGATACCCCACTCGTTATGGCTTTCCAGCAGGATTGGGAACTATTAATAACAACTCTCTGAGTACGGTTATCCAGCCAGTTATGCACCCACCTTATAGTAGCCCCATCTAAATTGTATTTGCCTAGTTTATCAATAAGAATATCATGCGAGACCGTATCAAATGCCTTACTAAAGTCTAGGTATACCACATCCACAGCCTCACCCTTATCCAGAAGGCTCGTTATCCTATCAAAGAAAGCTATCAGATTGGTTTGACGTGATTTGTTCTTCACAAATCCATGATGGCTGTTCCCTATCACCTTACCACCTTCCAAGTGTTTGCAGATGATTTCCTTAATTACTTGCTCCGTTATCTTCCCTGGCACAGAAGTTAAACTCACTGGTCTGTAGTTTCCTGGGTTGTTTTTATTTCCCTTTTTATAGATGGGCACTATATTTGCCCTTTTCCAGTCTTCTGGAATCTCTCCCGTCTCCCATGATTTTCCAAAGATAATAGCTAGAGGCTCAGATACCTCCTCTATTAGCTCCTTGAGTATTCCAGGATGCATTTCATCAGGCCCGGGTCACTTGCAGGCATCTAACTTGTTCTTTTTTTATTTTATCTGCTAAACCTACCCCCTTCCCATTAGCATTCACTATGTTAGGCATTCCTTCAGACTTCTCGGTGAAGACCGAAACAAAGAAGTCATTAAGCATCTCCGCCATTTCCAAGTTTCCTGTTACTGTTTCTCCCTCTTCACTAAGCAGTGGGCCTACCCTGTCTTTGGTCTTCCTCTTGCTTCTAATGTATTGATAAAAAGTCTTCTTGTTTCCCTTTATTCCCGTAGCTAGTTTGAGCTCATTTTGTGCCTTTGCCTTTCTAATCTTGCCCCTGCATTCCTGTGTTGTTTGCCTATATTCATCCTTTGTAATCTGTCCCAGTTTCCATTTTTGATATGACTCCTTTTTATTTTTTAGATCATGCAAGATCTCATGGTTAAGCCAAGGTGGTCTTTTGCCACAGTTTCTATCTTTCCTAACCAGCGGAATAGCTTGCTTTTGGGCCCTTAATAGTGTCCCTTTGAAAAACTGCCAACTCTCCTCAGTTGTTTTTCCCCTCAGTCTTGATTCCCATGGGACCTTACCTATCAGCTCTCTGAGCTTACCAAAATCTGCCTTCCTGAAATCCATTGTCTCTATTTTGCTGTTCTCCCTTCTACCCTTCCTTAGAATTGCAAACTCTATGATTTCATGATCACTTTCACCCAGGCTGCCTTCTACTTTCAAATTCTCAACGAGTTCCTCCCTATTTGTTAAAATCAAGTCTAGAACAGCTTCCCCCCTAGTAGCTTTTTCAACCTTCTGAAATAAAAAGTTGTCTCCAATGCAGTCCAGGAATTTGTTGGATAGTCTGTGCCCCGCTGTGTTATTTTCCCAACATATAGCCGGATAGTTGAAGTCCCCCATCACCACCAAATCTTGGGCTTTGGATGATTTTGTTAGTTGCTTAAAAAAAGCCTCATCCACCTCTTCCACCTGGTTAGGTGGCCTGTAGTAGACTCCTAGCATGACATCTCCCTTGTTTTTTACCCCTTTTAGCCTAACCCAGAGACTCTCAACACTTCCGTCTCCTATGTGCATCTCTACCTCAGTCCAAGTGTGTACATTTTTAATATACAAGGCAACACCTCCTCCCTTTTTCCCCTGTCTATCCTTCCTGAGCAAGCTGTACCCATCCACACCAACATTCCAATCATGTGTATTATCCCACCAAGTTTCAGTAATGCCAACAATGTCATAGTTGTATTTATTTATTAGCACTTCCAGTTCTTCCTGCTTATTCCCCATACTTCTCGCATTTCTATATAGACATCTAAGATACTGGTTTGATCTTTCCTCCCAGTTTTGTCCTGACCCTCCTTTCCCTCTGACAATATAGCCCACACTCCCTCTCGTTTTTGACCCATCTCCCCGGTCTCCATGTTCCCCACTTACCTGTGGGCTTTGCTCACCTGTCCCCGTCGAACCTAGTTTAAAGCCCTCCTCACTAGGTTAGCCAGTCTGTGTCCAAAGGTACTAATAACTTGAGCTGTGGTTTGGAGGTGGAACAGCTGTCAAGGGCACTGAGGGGGAGATAGCAGGAGCTCATCCTTCAAGGAGGGGGGTTGGCACTGGAGGTTACTAGAAAGGACAAGAAGACTCCATTCTGGGGTTCAGGAGGTGAATTTATCCCTCAGTGGTGGGCAGGTGATGGGTGGAAGTAGTGCTGGTTCCAGGTGCGCTTAATTCCCGCTGATTCCTCGGGGCGTTTGAGTCTCTGACAGGTTCTCGTTCCCTTGCAGCAGGAGGACGTCACGGCCAAAAGTGATGCACCAGCTCCGCATCGTCCGGCACTTGCGCCAGATTCCTGAGACACTGCAGGGGCTGTGCCTCTGAGGCCATCAGCAACTCCCGCTCCCTGCTGCAGGTACTGCTCTGGCTCACTGTAAATGGGGAGCTAGTGGAAGGGGAAATGGAGCCCCCTGGCACTCACTAAAAGGGAAAGTGGTGGATTCTCCATCTCTTGATGTCATTGAAGGAAGACTAGATGCCTTTCTGCAATGTGTGTGCCCAAAAAGTAACTATTGTACTATACAGCAAGCCTATGGTATGCAAGGGGTTAGATGAGATGCTCTAAAGGTCTCTTCTGGCCATAAAGTCCCCTAATTTTGGAAACATTGAGTGTAGCATTGGGAGCAGCCTGTGATGTTTTACTGTCTAGCCGGCTTGCTTCCTAGAATGAACAGGCATTGAGTGGGGTGATCCACAGAGAGTAGCTGAAACCTTCAAAGTGTCAGGCCAGCAGCAGGACACTAGCACTTAAGGGTTTGATTGGTGGCAGTGATATCACAAAGGTCTTTTGCAGGACCTCAGCATATTGGTCAAAGGTGTTAGGGAGGTGGTAACCTCAGAGAGAGATGCTGCCATCAGCGAGGCAGGACAGGGGCGCATGGCCAGGGAAACCTCAGAGACCCCTGTGGCTTTGCTTCAGCAAGTCTCCTTCTCGAGGTTTCTCTTGAGGACTGAGAGAGTATTAGGATTCACGTATTTGAGTGAGAGCAGGAGCCTCTTTCGAGTTGTCTCCTTTCCTTTTACTGATTTTACTAGAAAACAGACATCCCTGTTTAGAAAGTAAGAGCCTCCAAGAGGTTTTGGAACCTGCTCAGTCTGATCCATCTGGTGCCAGCTGAATTCTAGGCATGGACAACACTAGTTCAAGGTGGCAGAATTTTAATCCCTCCCTGTAATTTTGTCTGGTAGAATCACTGGGGACATTAGGGTTTGTCCTTTTCGTTTTACCTTTTCCTCCATCCCTCCTTCCTTTCTCTTCATCTCTTACTTCTTTTGTCCTTTCTCTTGTTCCCCTCCCACCACCAGGAGTGGTATATGTGTGTGTGTGTGTGTGTGTGTGTGTGTTGCTGGGGGTGCTCTTCACCTCCCCTTGTTGGGAGTTGATCCAAAACTGTATGGTTGAAATAGTGCTTGGACTCCACTGACACTAGATGCTGCCATCGTGTGGTTTAGCATTAGTGTCTGGGATGACTTGGGGCAAGATCTCAACCTCCCCGCAACCCACTTCACTGCTGCCAGAATCCCACCTGCCCCCCCTGCTAGAGCCGCCTCCCTGGCCAACCTGGGTGGGGGTGGAGAAGAGGGTTCTGATAACTTGAGCTGTGGTTTGGAGGTGGAACAGCTGTCAAGGGCACTGAGGGGGAGGTAGCAGGAGCTCACCCTACAAGGACGGGGGTTGGCACTGGAGATTCCTAGAAAGGAGAAGACGACTCCATTCTGGGGTTCAGGAGGTGAATTCATCCCTCAGTGGTGGGCAGGTGCTGGGTGTAAATACTGCTGGTTCCAGGTGTCCTTAATTGCCCCTGATTCCTCGGGGCATTTGAGTCTCTGACAGGTTCTCGTTCCCTTGCAGGAGGAGGACGTCACGGCCAAAGGGATGCACCAGCTCCGCATCATCCGGCACTTACACCATGTGCCTGAGACACTGCAGGGGCTGTTCCTCTGAGGCCTTAGCAACTCCCTCTCCCTGCTGCAGGTACTGCTCTGGCTCACTGTAAATGGGGAGCTAGTGGAAGGGGAAATGGAGCCCCCTGGCACATACTAAAAGGGAAAGTGGTGGATTCTCCAACTCTTGATGTCATTGATTGAAGACTAGATGCCTTTCTGGAATGTGTGTGCCCAAAAAGTAACTATTGTACTATACTGGAAGCCTATGATATGGAGGGGGTTAGATGAGATGCTGTAAAGGTCTCTTCTGGCCAGAAAGTCTCCTACTTTTGGAAACACTGAGTGTAGTATTGGGAGCAGCCTCTGATGTTTTACTGTCTAGCTAGCTTGCTTCCTAGAATGAAGACGAATTTTGTGGTGTGATCCACAGAGCGTAGCTCAAACCTTCAAAGTGTCAGGCCAGCAGCAGGACATGAGCACTTTAGGGTTTGGTTGGGTGTGGCAGTGATATCACAAAGGCTTTTTCAAGGACCTTAGCGTACTGGTCAAAGGTGTTAGGGAGGTGGTGACCTCAGAGAGAGATGCTGTCTTCAGCCAGGGAGGACAGGGGCTTACGACCAGGGAAACCTCAGAGACCCCAGTGGCTTTGCTTCAGCAAGTCTCCTTCTCGAGGTTTCTTTTTGAGGACTGAGAGAGTGTTAGGGTTGACGTATGTGAGTGCGAGCAGGAGCCTCTTTCGAGTTTTCTCCTTTCCTTTTACTGATTTTACTTGAAAATTAGAAGGTAAGAGCTGTCGGAGAAAAACTGAGTTCTCACTATTTTGTTTTAGGTACAGCAAGTCAGATGCTTTATTAACTCTCACATGTGCAGAGGGAGAGAGCAAAGCAGGTCTCTCCCTGGTAACTAATTACAGCAAGCATTTATACCTTTCATTACAGAAATAATGAGGGACAGCTGCATTTTGTTTATACATAGGCCATCTTGATATCTCATTTCCTTACTTGTTTTGACTCTTGCCTACATACAATTAGTTTCTATACCTTATCTACACAAGGTCTTCTACACCTTATCTATACTGAGGTCACAATGACTTCTTACACAGCTCTTTCTCACCCGTCTCACACAATCCTCGCTTCTACAAATCTCACGTTATCAGGGTTATCAGGGTCACAGCTAGCTTGACTCTTGCTAACAAAGACTGTCTCTTGCTAACGAAGCCTGACTCTTGCTAACAACCATCATGCATTGCAGTTCCCTTCTACGAAGCCTGACTCTTGCTAACAACCATCATGCATTGCAGTTCCCTTCTGTCAGTTCTTTTCTCTGCTTCCACAACCCCCCCTTTTGTACTTCTAGTACAACAAACATTCTCAAATCTCTATTTGCATCAAGTCCTGGACTTCAGATTCTAAATTAGATGCTTCAACCTTAGGGGTTTTGATTGGATGCAATGATAATGCATGATTAGCATGAACATGAAAGGTATTACTATTATTACATCTTTTACAACAACAATAACATAATCCTAAGCTAACTAATAACAATACAAGCAATAACATTCCCATAGCAATACTATAATGGGGTTGTTGTACAGCCTTTGTCATAAAGCACAATACATCATATTTAGTACATAAGGTAGATACTCTATAAGCAGTGTGAAAGGCATACTTTTCTACTTGATATACATTTTGAAGCATGTGAATTTGCCCTTGTACCTCAGAGATTTTCTGAATCTCAGGTAACAATGAAAGCAAATTTTGAAATCTATCAGATAGTAAGCTAGTCCAATTAAAGGGTATCTGGAACCTAAGGGCTACTTGAAAAACTCTATCTGCAGGCCAGTAAATGATATGATTGCCTGCAGTGGTAGTGAGATTAAAATGTATGTCTTGTGATATGGTGTCATTAACATACACACAGCTATCATTAGCTTGGAAGAGTAAGTGTCCTGTCAGGGTAGTTCCTTGTCCCCTACCCTCCCAGCAAACGTAGTCATAGAGAGTGACAACTTCTCCTGGCTTCAGTTTACGTGTACACTGAAGCTGTGGGGGTTCTAATGGCCAGAATGTCCACAGGTTACCTAACCCCATCCAAATGTCAAGTGTAATCCTAGGAGCACTAACTAAGAATCGATTGGGCATACCAGGTAGTCTAATTTCCCAGATGTCTCGATGAATTACCCAATCCCATATGCATCCTCCCCATGGACCCGGCAGGATACGGTATGTGGGAGCCCACACCCCCTGTACCGGTCCATATGCTTGGAAGGAGCACTGAGAACGTCCACACTTCCACCCAGAAAGTTTCCAAGTATGTCTCCATGGCCACAGGTCAGATGGTACTCCTGACGTGTCTGTAAGGGCAGTGGGCCAAGCCTGGTGCTCTAGATCATTCCGAATGGCCATTAGCTGGTCATTCAAGAAATCCTGAATCTCTGAGCATGCTAGATCCCACTGCAATGCCTTCCCAGCCTCAGTGATATTCAATACCATCTCTGTCAGTAACTTCTGGGTCATAGAACTAAGGGCGGAGATAACATGTAACTCACCAACTCCAGCCTGTACCTGGGTTAGTTGTGCTCCAGAAACAAGGCCTATGGCCTTCTCTAGTTGGCCCAATTTCTCATCATGTTCCTGATTCTTAAAAATATTCCAAACTGCTGCTGCACTATTGGCCCCATCCCACAGGGATCCGGTCAAGTCTCTTCTCTTTCTAGAAGAAATAACCCAAGCCCTCTGTTGTGCTAATCTAATGGCAGCCCCTTGTGAACAGTTCGGGTATGTAGAGGTAATCTGGAAACTGGATAAGGGCAATGAAAATTTAACAGTTCCTAGTGTGGTGTTAATCACAGTCCATCGATATCCTACTACATCTCTCTTTGGTGTAGTACTATACCACATCTGTTGGTCAAATACCTTTATGTATTTCCGGGAGGCATTAACATTAATGGTATAAGATGGAGTGTATTGCAGTAAGGTACAAGTCACATTATCAGTCACTGGAATCATTTCTATGCAGGTAAAATTTCCAGTGGCAGAACAAACTCTTTGAGTGCTTGTTCGATTGTTCACTAATTGGGTGATCAAATAACAATAAGGGCCTCTTTCATTTAACACAGTACAAATTCCAGGAACAATCATCATATCTATTTCACTATAGAACCCATCAATTGCAGTTATTAATTCTTGGGGTTCACTAGTAGTGATATCATGTACTTTTATCTCTACAGATCCATTTGTTTTCCATTCAATTGTTTGCTCATATACATTATCTTGAACTTTAAAGAATAATTTCTCTGAGCAAAATTTCAGTAAATCACTGAGATGTGAAAGTCTTGGCCAATGAGTTTCATTGGAATGTGTAGTACTGTTTGTATCTGGATAAGTTACAGTGGTGGTGGCAAGGGTCAAGGGACTAGTGGTGGTGGGTGTAGTCTTTGTAATGGCAAGGCGTTTTTGATATTCATCATCTGAAAGCCAATTAGGGAGGGCAGTGCATCCTGAAGGTACCTGTCCATAAGCACAAAGCCCTGATCCTGGAAAGAATCCACCCCACCACTGGACCCCACATTCCCAGGAACGTTCCCCACAGTTCCCTCCTTGCCAATAAACAATACTTCGTTTCTTCCACCAGGGCCAGTTCTTAATGTCTTTTGTAGTTAGAAAGTTCTGGACTTTGGTGGTTTCAGCAGAGCGAGTGTTTCTTCTTTTCTTCTTTAAAAACAGTTGTGATTCACCACAGTGCAGGGGAGAGGTTACTAGCACTTCACCCTGTACTGGTGTGGTTCCTGTAAAAGAATTCAAAGGCACAGTAGATCTGTCAGTGGACAAGGGAGAGGTTACTAGCACTTCACCTTGTCCTCTTTCCCTGCTGTCCAGGAGGCACAGCAGAGCTAGCAGGAGAAACAGGCTGATCAGCTGCTGGAGAATCCTCTCCAGGCGGAGGGGTCTTTTTGCAGTGTGAAGCATGGGTCCAGGTGGGCAGTCCTTGGCACTTCACAGCAGTGTTGGTAGTTAGCAGGACTTGGAAAGGACCTTTCCAGCGTGGAGCCAGGGCAGTCTTTCGCTGATGGACCTTTATGTAGACCCAGTCTCCTGGTTCCAGCGAGTGGCAGGGCTGCACAGGATCCTTGGGTAGTGCTTCTTTCACCTGTGTATAGAAAGACTTAACACATTTCATTAGTGTCTGACAATACTTAAGCATTGTGTCATCCATTAAATGAATGTCCATCTGAGCTAGGGTCAGTGGGGGCGCAGTTGGTAGTCTCATCGCGCGCCCTGTCAGAATCTCATGAGGGCTGAGTCCAGTCTTTCGATTGGGAGTGGCCCTCATACTCATTAGTGCCAGAGGAAGGGCATCTGGCCACTTCAAGTTTGTTTCAGCACAAATCTTGGCCAGTTTATTTTTCAGAATTCCATTCTGGCGTTCCACTGTCCCAGCAGACTGCGGATGGTGGGGACAGTGAAGGTTGTGTTGAGTCTGCAAAGCTGCACATAACTCCTTTACAATCTGTCCAGTAAAATGAGTTCCACGGTCACTGTTGATACTCACAGGGATGCCAAATCGTGGTACAAAATCTTTAAGCAGAAGTTTCACAACAGTCCTGGCATCTGCTTTCCTGCAGGGAAAAGCTTCAACCCAATTTGAAAATACATCCACCAAAACCAATACATATTCATAGCCACAACATTTAGACAGTTGAATAAAATCAATCTGAATATTTACAAAAGGTCCCCAAGGGGGAGGGTGAGCTGCCTGCCTAACTTTAACAGCTTTACCAATGTTATGCTGCTGACAAATCACACATTGTTGACAGTAGTGATGTGCAATGACTGGGAACCCGAATGCACACCAATCTCGGTTAACTGCAGCAACCATCCCCCCTTTGCTCACGTGAGCCATTCTGTGGTATACACGAGCAAGATAGGGCATTAGCATCTTCAGTGCAACCAGGCGACCAGCTGGGGCACGCCAAAGATGATCAGGGTGTAGAATACAGCCATTAGCACTCCAAAAACGTTTCTCAGCTGCCGGTGCAGCTTCCTGGATCTTGGCCAGATCCTCAAGGGAGGCTAGTGGAGGCTGCTCAATCAAAGCACAAGTATATTCAGCCTGAGGTGCAGAAAGGGCCGCGGCTTTGGCTGCAGAGTCTGCCAAAGCATTTCCACGGGTAACTTCATCATGAGGGGTCTGGTGAGCTGTACATTTCACGACAGCTATAGCTTTGGGCAATAAAAGAGCATCTAAAAGAGCAGAGACATACAGACTGTTCTTAATAGGAGAACCAGTGGATGTAAGAAAACCTCTATACTTCCAGAGCAACCCATAATCATGTACCACTCCAAAAGCATAACGAGAGTCTGTATAGATTGTGACTGCTTGATCCTGTGCTAGAATGCAGGCTCGAGTTAAAGCCGCAAGTTCGGCCACTTGAGCAGAAAACACAGAAGGAAGGAAAGCACTTTCAATAACAGCATGTGCAGAGCACACAGCATAACCAGCAACCAATTTGCCCTTAGAATCTCGCAAGCACGAACCATCTACAAAGTAAATAAGATCAGGATTTTGCAAAGGCACATCTAGTAAATCATCTCTTGGACGAGAGAGAACCGATGTCACAGACACACAGTCATGTGGGTCTCCGTCTTCGGGCCCAGGCAACAAGGAGGCAGGATTTAGAACAGGGCAACGAGCCAAAGTGATATGAGATGAAGACAACAAGACAAGCTCATATTTTGTAAGACGAGACGTGGATAGATGCTGTGTCTTAGATTTTAACAAGAGAGCAGCCACAGCATGAGGGACAGCAACAATCAAAGGAGATCCTAAGACAATAGATTCAGATACCTGAACAGCAAGAGCTGCTGCAGCTACAGCACGCAGGCAAGGGGGAAATCCAGCTGCCACAGCGTCTAGGGCAGTACTGTAATAAGCAATGGGACGGTGTTTGTCTCCGTGCTTTTGCGTTAATACAGCCAAAGCAAACCCATTACGCTCATGACAGAAAAGAGTGAATGGTTTAGCATAATCAGGAAGTCCCAGGGCTGGTGCACTGGACAGACTTTGCTTGATAGCAACAAAAGCTTGTTCAGCCTCTGGAGACCAAGGAAGAGGCTCAGGGGTACCTGACTTAGTCAGATCCTGTAAGGGTTTAATCATTGTTGCATAGCCTAAAATCCATTGTCTACAGTACCCAGTCATGCCAAGAAAAGTACGCATTTGAGAAATAGTTCCAGGCCTCTTAAAGGAACCTGGAGTGCATGTGCCACACTTCTAGTAAGATAACGGGTACTTTCCTCAGAGGGATTAGAATCAGGGGAGTTACTGGGAGGCTCAGAATCACCTCTTTGTGGTGAAGAGGAGGCTTCTCTCCCAGGGGAAGAGAGAACAATGTGTGCAGCTGATACATGCGGTGGTGAAACTGGCACTGCCGGGTGAGATTCGTTAGCAGACCCAGGCTGTGCAGGGGGAGGAGGCAGCTCAGGCTGCTGCTGCTGCTGAATGTTACTGAAGAAATCTAAAATATCCTCAGCAGTTTCCTCCTCACTGTCAGATCTAACTAATTGGGGATAAAGGGGAGCAGAAGGAATTGCTTGAACGGGATTAGGATACACAGGAGCAGAAGGAATCGCTCTAGGGGGTAAACAGCTGGATGCCTTGCATTTAAGCTGTAAATGTTGTACTTGGGCTTTTAACTTTTCCTGGGAGTCCTTTAGACTCCGCACTCGAGACTCGTGGAGTCTCTTTGTTGCTTCCTCCCACCAACAGACAAATTGCTCCCACTGTGTATCAGAGGCTTTTGGTGAAGCCAGAGTTTCTTTAAGGTATTTAAGTTTGTCTAAATCAAAGGTACCTTCTAGTGGACATTGTTTAGATGGATTAGCACGCGTGTAAAGATTCCAACTATTTAAATACCTGCAGGTTTTCGGGCCATAATGTACGTACATGAAATAAGCTGGGGTACCCTTAGGGGGTGAGAGGGAAGACTTAGACTGTCCCCCACCCATTTTCCAATCACACACTCAAAGGGGAAGGATGCCCTGTCCGCGCTAGCGGCTCATAAACTAAGGATTCTCCCTACAGGGTATTCACACAGGAGTGACTAACGAGGATAGCCATGACCCCCTACACCTCCCTTCAGCAAAGAGTGTCGGCTAATCTCAGAGAGAAAGCGCCGCTTACTCTGTTGCATCCAGTGAGATGGTCAGACTGTCTGTGGCTCACACGGAGAGGAAAAGGGGAGGGAAGATGGGTGCACACACTCCTAGACCCAGGTAGCCTCCTCGCCGGACGATGCCAGGCCGAGTCAACCTACATGGGTCGGATCTCCTAAAAGATCCTCTAGTTACCGGGCTTGCGTTAGAGTAGTTCTGGTCACGAGCCAAAAGACTTCGCAGAGTACTCTGGGCGTCTTCCGGTAACACTCAATTCACACTGTGTACACACACACACACACACACACACAGACTACACACACCAACATACCAAGGCCTTATACCAGGTACTACTCCTGAGTACCTCCAGGTACTATTCCCAAGTACCTCGATGCATCACTTGAGGCGGTAAAAACCCCTCTTGAGGCAGTAACAACTCCTCAATACAGGTGCAAACCCTATGCACCTAGCATATGCTTACAGGGGGCGGCAAACAATTCCCCTATTACGCCGCTCAGCATCTGACCTTGCTGCACAGTCAATAAGTTCGGATGGCGTGAGCCCAACAGGGGCAGACGGCCCCACGGACAGTCCTCCTCCGACACCCCAATAGAGATTTCAAAAGGTCTCTTACCTCTATTGTGGCGCCATGGGGTTCGAAGGGGAACGATCCGTAGCAGCTGCCGTTGCCTCAGTGGGCGTTGCCATCCCGGACGAGCCCCCAAATTGTCGGAGAAAAACTGAGTTCTCACTATTTTGTTTTAGGTACAGCAAGTCAGATGCTTTATTAACTCTCACATGTGCAGAGGGAGAGAGCAAAGCAGGTCTCTCCCTGGTAACTAATTACAGCAAGCATTTATACCTTTCATTACAGAAATAATGAGGGACAGCTGCATTTTGTTTATACATAGGCCATCTTGATATCTCATTTCCTTACTTGTTTTGACTCTTGCCTACATACAATTAGTTTCTATACCTTATCTACACAAGGTCTTCTACACCTTATCTATACTGAGGTCACAATGACTTCTTACACAGCTCTTTCTCACCCGTCTCACACAATCCTCACACAATCCTCGCTTCTACAAATCTCGCGTTATCAGGGTTATCAGGGTCACAGCTAGCTTGACTCTTGCTAACAAAGACTGTCTCTTGCTAACGAAGCCTGACTCTTGCTAACAACCATCATGCATTGCAGTTCCCTTCTGTCAGTTCTTTTCTCTGCTTCCACAGAGCCTCCAAGAGGTTTTGGAACCTGCTCAGTCTGATCCATCTGGTGCCAGCTGAATTCTCGGCATGGAAAACAGTAGTTTAAGGTGGCAGAATTTTATTCCCTCCCTGGAATTTTGTCCCATGGAATCACTGGGGACACTAGGGTTTGTCCTTTTCGTTTTACCTTTTCCTCCATCCCTCCTTCCTTTCTCTTCATCTCTTACTTCTTTTGTCCTTTCTCTTGTTCCCCTCCCACCTCCAGGAGTGGTGTGTGTGTTGCTGGGGGTGCTCTTCACCTCCCCTTGTGGGAAGTTGATCCAAAACTGTCGGGTTCAAATAGTGCTTGGACTCCACTGACACTAGATGCTGCCATCCTGTGGCTTAGCATTAGTGTCTGGGACAACTTGGGGCAAGATCTCAACTTCCCCGCAACCCACTTCACTGCTGGCAGAATCCCTCCTGCCCCCCCTGCTAGGGCCGCCTCCCTGCGCAACCTGGGTTGGGGTGGAGAAGAGGGTTCTGATAACTTGAGCTGTGGTTTGGAGGTAGAACAGCTGTCAAGGGTACTGAGGGGGAGGTAGCAGGAGCTCACCCTACAAGGTGGTGGGTTGGCACTGGAGGTTACTAGAAAGGACAAGAAGACTCCATTCTGGGGTTCAGGAGGTGAATTCATCCCTCAGTGGTGGGCAGGTAGTCAGTTTAAATACTGCTGGTTCCAGGTGCCCTTAATTCCCCCTGATTCCTCGGGGCGTTTGAGTCTCTGACAGGTTCTCGTTCCCTTGCAGGAGGAGGACGTCACGGCCAAAGTGATGCACCCGCATCATCCGCCACTTGCGCCAGGTGCCTGAGACACTGCAGGGGCTGCGCCTCTGAGGCCTTCAGCAACTCCCGCTCCCTGCTGCAGGTACTGCTCTGTCTCACTGTAAATGGGGCGCTAGTGGAAGGGGAAATGGAGCCCCCTGGCACTCACTAAAAGGGAAAGTGGTGGATTCTCCATCTCTTGATGTCATTGAATGAAGACTAGATGCCTTTCTGGAATGTGTGTGCCCAAAAAGTAACTATTGTACTATACAGGAGGCCTATGATATGCAGGTGCTTAGATGAGATGCTCTAAAGGTCTCTTGTGGCCATAAAGTCTACAAATTTTGGAAACACTGAGTGTAGTATTGGGAGCAGCCTGTGATGTTTTACTGTCTAGCCGGCTTGCTTCCTAGAATGAAGACGCATTGAGTGGGGTGATCCACAGAGAGTACCTGTGTCAAGGCTGTATCCCCACTTTGAAGTTTAGGGTACAAATGTAGGGGCCTGCATGAAAACTTCTAAGCTTAACCACCATCCCAAGGCTAATTTCCTCCCCTGGGTAGCCTTGAGAAACCTTTCACCAATTCCCTGGTGAATACAGATCCAACCCCCTTGGATCTAAAAGAAGGAGAAATTAACCATTCCCCTCCTTCCTCCCACCAACTCCTGGTGAATCAAGATCCAAACTCCTTGGATCTTAAAACAAGGAAAAATCAATCAGGTTCTTAAAAATAAGGCTTTTAATTAAAGAAAAAGGTAAAAATCATCTCTGTAAAATCAGTATGGAAATTAACCTTACAGGGTAATCAAACTTAAAGAGCTCAGAGGACTCCCCTCTAGTCTTAGGTTCAAAGTACAGCAAACAAAGATAAACACTCTAGTAAAAGGTACATTTACAAGTTGAGAAAACAAAGGAAAACTAACACGCCTTGTTTGAAATAGGAGAGACTTGTTTAGAAAGATGTGGAGAACCTGGATTGATGTCTGGTCCCTCTCAGTCCCGAGGGCGAACACCCACACAAACAAAGAACACAAACAAAAGCCTTCCCCTCCCCAAGATTTGAAAGTATCTTGTCCCCTTATTGGTCCTTTAGGTCAGATGCCAGCCAGGTTACCTGAGCTTCTTAACCCTTTAGAGGGAAAAGGATTTTGGAGTCTCTGGCCAGGAGGATTTTATAGTACTGTACACAGGACAGCTGTTACCCTTCCCTTTATAGTTATGACAACCTCAAACCTTCAAAGTGTCAGGCCAGCAGCAGGACATTAGCACTTCAGGGTTTGGTTGGGTGTGGCAGTGACATCACAAAGGCCTTTTGCAGGATGTCAGCTTATTGGTCAAATGTGTTAGAGAGGTGGTGACCTCAGAGAGAGATGCTGACATCAGCCTGGCAGGACAGGAGCACAGGGCCAGGGAAACCTCAGAGACCCTGTGGCTTTGCTTCAGCAAGTCTCCTTCTCGGGGTCTTTCTTTGAGGACTGAGAGAGTGTTAGGGTTCACGTACGTGAGTGCATGCAGGAGCCTCTTTCGAGTTGTCTCCTTTCCTTTTACTGATTTTACTAGAAAACAGACGTCCCTGTTTAGAAGGTAAGAGCCTCCAAGAGGTTTTGGCAGCTGCTCAGTCTGATCCACGTGGTGCCAGCTGAATTCTAGGCATGGAAAACAGTAGTTTAAGATGGCAGAATTTTATTCCATCCCTTGGATTTTGTGCCGTAGAATCACTGGGGACATTAGGGTTTGTCCTTTTTGTTTTACCTTTTCCTCCATCCCTCCTTCCTTTCTCTTCATCTCTTACTTCTTTTGTCCTTTCTCCTGTTCCCCTCCCACCACCAGGAGTGGTGTGTGTGTCTGTGTGTGTGTGTTGCTGGGGGTGCTCATCACCTCTCCTTGTGGGAAGTTCATCGAAAACTGTGGGGTTGAAATAGTGTTTGGACTCCACTGACACTAGATGCTGCCATCCTGTGGCTTAGCATTAGTGTCTGGGATGACTTGGGTCAAGATCTCAACTTCCCCGCAACCCACTTCACTGCTGCCAGAATCCCTCCTCCCCCCCCTGCTAGAGCCGCCTCCCTGGCCAACCTGGGTGGGGGTGGAGAACAGTGTTTTTTTCATACGTTCATAGATTCTAGGACTGGAAGGGACCTCGAGAGGTCATCGAGTCCAGTCCCCTGCCCGCATGGCAGGACCATGTAACGGACTTATTAGATAAGGGAAATGCGGTGGACCTAATATACCTGGATTTCAGTAAAGCGTTTGATACTGTACCACATGAGGAATTATTGGTTAAACTGGAAAACATGGGGATCGATATGAAAATCCAGAGGTGGATAAAGAATTGGTTAATGGGGAGAATGCAGCGGGTCGTATTAAAGGGTGAACTGTCGGGTTGGAGGGAGGTTACTAGTGGAGTGCCTCAAGGTTCGGTTTTGGGACCCATTTTATTTAATCTATTTATAACTGACCTCGGAACCGATTGCAAGAGTGGGCTGATAAAGTTTGCGGATGATACGAAGGTGGGAGGAGTTGCAAATTCGGAGGAGGATAGGGATATTCTGCAGGGAGACTTGAATGAGCTTGTGAATTGGAGTGTCAGAAATAAGATGAAATTTAATAGTGAAAAGTGTAAGGTGATGCACTTGGGGATGACTAATAACAATTTTAGTTACAAGATGGGGACGCATTGGTTAGAAGTAACGGAAGAGGAGAAGGACCTAGGGGTCCTTGTAGACCGCAGGATGACTATGAGTCGACAATGTGACGTGGCTGTGAAAAAAGCCAATGCGGTCTTGGGATGTATTAGGCGAGGTATATCTAGTAGGGATAAGGAGGTCCTGCTTCCGTTGTATACGGCACTGGTGAGACCTCATTTGGAGTACTGTGTGTAGTTCTGGTCTCCCATGTTTAAAAAAGATGAACTCAAATTGGAACGGGTGCAGAGAAGGGCGACTAGGATGATCAGAGGAATGGAAAACCTGTCGTATGAAAAGAGATTAGAGGAGCTCGGGTTGTTTAGTCTGACAAAACGAAGGCTGAGGGGGGATATGATTGCTATCTTTAAATATATCAGAGGGATAAATACAAGGGAGGGAGAGGAATTATTTCAGCTGAGTACTAATGTGGACACGAGAACCAATGGATATAAACTGGCCGTGGGGAAGTTCAGGCTTGAAATCAGACGAAGGTTTCTGACCGTCAGAGGGGTGAAATATTGGAACGGCCTTCCGAGGGAAACGGTGGGGGCAACGGACCTGTCTGGTTTTAAGATTAAGTTGGATAAGTTTATGGAGGGAATGGTTTAATGGTAAAACATAGTAGCCGAGGAAAACCAAGCAATGGTACGTAAATAGCATAATGGCAAACAAGGGTCAGGCTAGAGACTCTTGCCTACATGCTCGGGGTATTACTGATCGCCATATTTGGGGTCGGGAAGGAATTTTCCTCCAGGGTAGATTGGCTGAGCCTCTGGAGGTTTTTCGCCTTCCTCCGCAGCATGGGGCAGGGATCACTAGCAGGAGGGTCCCTGCCGATTGAAGTCACTAAAACACAGGATTGGGGACTTCAACGGCACAGTCCAGGGAAGGGTCTTGTGGCCTGCAGCATGCAGGGGGTCAGACCAGATGATCATAATGGTCCCTTCTGACCTTAAAGTCTATGAGTCTATAAGACCAAATACCATCCCTGATAGACATTTATCTAACCTACTCTTAAATATCTCAAGAGATGGAGATTCCACAACCTCCCTCGGCAATTTATTCCAGTGTTTAACCACCCTGACAGTTAGGAACTTTTTCCTAATGTCCAACCTAGACCTCCCTTGCTGCACTTTAAACCCATTGCTTCTGGTTCTATCCTTAGAGGCTAAGGTGAACAAGTTTTCTCCCTCCTCCTTATGACACCCTTTTAAATACCTGAAAACTGCTATCATGTCTCCTCTCAGTCTTCTCTTTTCCAAACTAAACAAAGCCAATTCTTTCAGCCTTCCTTCATAGGTCATGTTCTCAAGACCTTTAATCATTCTTGTTGCTCTTCTCTGGACCCTTTCCAATTTCTCCACATCTTTTTTAAAATGCGGTGCCCAGAACTGGACACAATACTCCAGCTGAGGCCTAACCAGAGCAGAGTAGAGCGGAAGAATGACTTCTCGTGTCTTGCTCACAACAGACCTGTTAATACATCCCAGAATCAGGTTTGCTTTTTTTGCAACAGCATCACACTGTTGACTCATATTTAGCTTGTGGTCCACTATAACCCCTAGATCCCTTTCTGCCGTACTCCTTCCTAGACAGTCTCTTCCCATTCTGTATGTGTGAAACTGATTGTTCCTTCCTAAGTGGAGCACTTTGCATTTGTCTTTGTTAAACTTCATCCTGTTTAACTCAGACCATTTCTCCAATTTGTCCAGATCATTTTGAATTATGACCCTGTCCTCCAAAGCAGTTGCAATCCCTCCCAGTTTGGTATCATCCGCAAACTTAATAAGCGTACTTTCTATGCCAATATCTAAGTCGTTGATGAAGATATTGAACAGCGCCGGTCCCAAAACAGACCCCTGCGATACCCCACTCGTTATGGCTTTCCAGCAGGATTGGGAACTATTAATAACAACTCTCTGAGTACGGTTATCCAGCCAGTTATGCACCCACCTTATAGTAGCCCCATCTAAATTGTATTTGCCTAGTTTATCAATAAGAATATAAAAAAAGCCTCATCCACCTCTTCCACCTGATTAGGTGGCCTGTAGTAGACTCCTAGCATGACATCTCCCTTGTTTTTTACCCCTTTTAGCCTAACCCAGAGACTCTCAACACTTCCGTCTCCTATGTCCATCTCTACCTCAGTCCAAGTGTGTACATTTTTAATATACAAGGCAACACCTCCTCCCTTTTCCCCCTGTCTATCCTTCCTGAGCAAGCTGTACCCATCCACACCAACATTCCAATCATGTGTATTATCCCACCAAGTTTCAGTGATGCCAACAATGTCATAGTTGTATTTATTTATTAGCACTTCCAGTTCTTCCTGCTTATTCCCCATACTTCTCGCATTTGTATATAGGCATCTAAGACCCTGGTTTGATCTTTCCTCCCAGTTTTGTCCTGACCCTCCTTTCTCTCTGACAATATAGCCCACACTCCCTCTCGTTTTTGACCCATCTCCCCGGTCTCCATGTTCCCCACTTACCTGTGGGCTTTGCTCACCTGTCCCCGTCGAACCTAGTTTAAAGCCCTCCTCACTAGGTTAGCCAGTCTGTGTCCAAAGGTACTAATAACTTGAGCTGTGGTTTGGAGGTGGAACAGCTGTCAAGGGCACTGAGGGGGAGATAGCAGGAGCTCACCCTACAAGGAGGGGGGTTGGCACTGGAGGTTACTAGAAAGGAGAAGAAGACTCCATTCTGGGGTTCAGGAGGTGAATTTATCCCTCAGTGGTCGGCAGGTGCTGGGTGGAAATACTGCTGGTTCCAGGTGCCCTTAATTCCTCCAGATTCCTCGGGGCGTTTGAGTCTCTGACAGGTTCTCGTTCCCTTGCAGCAGGAGGACGTCACGGCCAAAAGTGATGCACCAGCTCCGCATCATCCGGCACTTGCGCCAGATTCCTGAGACACTGCAGGGGCTGTGCCTCTGAGGCCATCAGCAACTCCCGCTCCCTGCTGCAGGTACTGCTCTGGCTCACTGTAAATGGGGAGGTAGTGGAAGGGGAAATGGAGCCCCCTGGCACTCACTAAAAGGGAAAGTGGTGGATTCTCCAACTCTTGATGTCATTGATTGAAGACTAGATGCCTTTCTGGAACGTGTGTGCCCAAAAAGTAACTATTGTACTATACTGGAAGCCTAAGATATGGAGGGGGTTAGATGAGATGCTGTAAAGGTCTCTTCTGGCCAGAAAGTCTCCTACTTTTGGAAACACTGAGTGTAGTATTGGGAGCAGCCTCTGATGTTTTACTGTCTAGCCGGCTTGCTTCCTAGAATGAAGACGCATTGAGTGGGGTGATCCACACAGAGTAGCTCAAACCTTCAAAGTGTCAGGCCAGCAGCAGGACATTAGCACTTCCGGGGATGGGTGGGTGTGGCAGTGACATCACAAAGGCCTTTTCAGGACCTCAGCCTATTGGTCAAAGGTGTTAGGGAGGTGGTGACCTCAGAGAGAGATGCTCACATCAGCCAGGCAAAACAGGGGCGCAGGGCCAGGGAAACCTCAGAGACCCCTGTGGCTTTGCTTCAGCAAGTCTCCTTCTCGAGCTCTCTTTGAGGACTGAGAGAGTATTAGGGTTCACATATGTGAGTGTGAGCAGGAGCCTCTTTCGAGTTTTCTCCTTTCCTTTTACCCATTTTACTAGAAAACAGAAGTCCCTGTTGAGAAAGTAAGTGCCTCGGAGAGGTTTGTAACCTGTTCAGTCTGATCCACCTGGTGCCATCTGAATTCTAGGCATGGAAAACACTAGTTTAAGGTGGCAGAATTTTATTCCCTCCCTGGGATTTTGTCCCGTAGAATCACTGGGGATATTAGGAAAACAACAAGGAGTCTGGTGGCACCTTAAAGACTAACAGATTTATTTGGGCATAAGCTTTCGTGAGTAAAAACCTCACTTCTTCGGATGCATAGAGTGAAAGTTACAGATGCAGGCATTATATACTGACACATGGAGAGCAGGGAGTTACTTCACAAGTGGAGAACCACTGTTGACAGGGCCAATTCAAAAATCAGGGTGGATGTAGTCCACTCCAAATAATAGATGAGGAGGTGTCAATTCCAGGAGAGGAAAAGCTGTTTCTGTAGTGAGCCAGCCACTCCCAGTCCCTATTCAAGCCCAGATTAATGGTGTTGAATTTGCAAATGAATTTTAGTTCTGCTGTTTCTCTTTGAAGTCTGTTTCTGAAGTTTTTTTGTTCAATGATAGTGACTTTTAAATCTGTAATAGAATGACCAGGGAGATTGAAGTGTTCACATACTGGCTTATGTATGTTACCATTCCTGATGTCCGACATGGGGACACTAGGGTTTGTCCTTTTCATTTTACCTTTTCCTCCATCCCTCCTTCCTTTCTCTTCATCTCTTACTTCTTTTGTCCTTTCTCTTGTTCCCCTCCCACCTACAGGAGTGGTGTGTGTGTTGCTGGGGGTGCTCTTCACCTCCCCTTGTGTGAAATTGATCCAAAACTGTCGGGTTCAAATAGTGCTTGGACTCCACTGACACTAGATGCTGCCATCCTGTAGCTTGGCATTAGTGTCTGGGATAACTTGGGGCAAGATCTCAACTTCCCCGCAACCCACTTCACTGCTGGCAGAATCCCTCCTGCCCCCCCTGCTAGGGCCGCCTCCCTGCGCAACCTGGGTTGGGGTGGAGAAGAGGGTTCTGATAAGTTGAGCTGTGGTTTGGAGGTAGAACAGCTGTCAAGGGCACTGAGAGGGAGGTAGCAGGAGCTCACCCTACAAGGTGGTGGGTTGGCACTGGAGGTTACTAGAAAGGACAAGAAGACTCCATTCTGGGGTTCAGGAGGTGAATTCATCCCTCAGTGGTGGGCAGGTAGTCAGTTTAAATACTGCTGGTTCCAGGTGCCCTTAATTCCCCCTGATTCCTCGGGGCGTTTCAGTCTCTGACAGGTTTTCGTTCCTTTGCAGGAGGAGGACGTCACGGCCAAAGTGATGCACCCGCATCATCCGCCACTTGCGCCAGGTGCCTGAGACACTGCAGGGGCTGCGCCTCTGAGGCCTTCAGCAACTCCCGCTCCCTGCTGCAGGTACTGCTCTGTCTCCCTGTAAATGGCGAGCTAGTGGAAGGGGAAATGGAGCCCCCTGGCACTCACTAAAAGGGAAAGTGGTGGATTCTCCATCTCTTGATGTCATTGAATGAAGACTAGATGCCTTTCTGGAATGTGTGTGCCCAAAGAGTAACTATTGTACTATACAGGAGGCCTATGATATGCAGGGGCTTAGATGAGATGCTGTAAAGGTCTCTTGTGGCCATAAAGTCTACTAATTTTGGAAACACTGAGTGTAGTATTGGGAGCAGCGTCTGATGTTTTACTGTCTAGCTGGCTTGCTTCCTAGAATGAAGACGCATTGAGTGGGGTGATCCACAGAGAGTACCTGTGTCAAGGCTGTATCCCCACTTTGAAGTTTAGGGTACAAATGTAGGGGCCTGCATGAAAACTTCTAAGCTTAACCACCATCCCAAGGCTAATTTCCTCCCCTGGGTAGCCTTGAGAAACCTTTCACCAATTCCCTGGTGAATACAGATCCAACCCCCTTGGATCTTAAAACAAGGAGAAATTAACCATCCCCCCTCCTTCCTCCCACCAACTTCTGGTGAATCAAGATCCAAACTCCTTGGATCTTAAAACAAGGAAAAATCAATCAGGTTCTTATAAATAAGGCTTTTAATTAAAGAAAAAGGTAAAAATCATCTCTGTAAAATCAGTATGGAAATTAACCTTACAGGGTAATCAAACTTAAAGAGCTCAGAGGACTCCCCTCTAGTCTTAGGTTCAAAGTACAGCAAACAAAGATAAACACTCTAGTAAAAGGTACATTTACAAGTTGAGAAAACAAAGGAAAACTAACACGCCTTGTTTGAAATAGGAGAGACTTGTTTAGAAAGATGTGGAGAACCTGGATTGATGTCTGGTCCCTCTCAGTCCCGAGGGCGAACACCCACACAAACAAAGAACACAAACAAAAGCCTTCCCCTCCCCAAGATTTGAAAGTATCTTGTCCCCTTATTGGTCCTTTAGGTCAGATGCCAGCCAGGTTACCTGAGCTTCTTAACCCTTTAGAGGGAAAAGGATTTTGGAGTCTCTGGCCAGGAGGATTTTATAGTACTGTACACAGGACAGCTGTTACCCTTCCCTTTATAGTTATGACAACCTCAAAGCTTCAAAGTGTCAGGCCAGCAGCAGGACATTAGCACTTCAGGGTTTGGTTGGGTGTGGCAGTGACATCACAAAGGCCTTTTGCAGGATGTCAGCTTATTGGTCAAATGTGTTAGGGAGGTGGTGACCTCCGAGAGAGATGCTGACATCAGCCTGGCAGGACAGGAGCACAGGGCCAGGGAAACCTCAGAGACCCTGTGGCTTTGCTTCAGCAAGTCTCCTTCTCGGGGTCTTTCTTTGAGGACTGAGAGAGTATTAGGGTTCATGTACGTGAGTGCGTGCAGGAGCCTCTTTCGAGTTTTCTCCTTTCCTTTTACTGATTTTACTAGAAAACAGACGTCCCTGTTTAGAAGGTAAGAGCCTCCAAGAGGTTTTGGCAGCTGCTCAGTCTGATCCACGTGGTGCCAGCTGAATTCTAGGCATGGAAAACAGTAGTTTAAGATGGCAGAATTTTATTCCATCCCTTGGATTTTGTGCCGTAGAATCACTGGGGACATTAGGGTTTGTCCTTTTTGTTTTACCTTTTCCTCCATCCCTCCTTCCTTTCTCTTCATCTCTTACTTCTTTTGTCCTTTCTCCTGTTCCTCGAAAACTGTGGGGTTGAAATAGTGTTTGGACTCCACTAACACTAGATGCTGCCATCCTGTGGCTTAGCATTAGTGTCTGGGATGACTTGGGTCAAGATCTCAACTTCCCCGCAACCCACTTCACTGCTGCCAGAATCCCTCCTGCCCCCCCTGCTAGAGCCGCCTCCCTGGCCAACCTGGGTGGGGGTGGAGAACAGTGTTTTTTTCATACATTCATAGATTATCGGACTGGAAGGGACCTCGAGAGGTCATCGAGTCCAGTCCCCTGCCCGCATGGCAGGACCAAATACCATCTAGACCATCCCTGATAGACATTTATCTAACCTACTCTTAAATATCTCAAGAGATGGAGATTCCACAACCTCCCTCGGCAATTTATTCCAGTGTTTAACCACCCTGACAGTTAGGAACTTTTTCCTAATGTCCAACCTAGACCTCCCTTGCTGCACTTTAAACCCATTGCTTCTGGTTCTATCCTTAGAGGCTAAGGTGAACAAGTTTTCTCCCTCCTCCTTATGACACCCTTTTAAATACCTGAAAACTGCTATCATGTCTCCTCTCAGTCTTCTCTTTTCCAAACTAAACAAAGCCAATTCTTTCAGCCTTCCTTCATAGGTCATGTTCTCAAGACCTTTAATCATTCTTGTTGCTCTTCTCTGGACCCTTTCCAATTTCTCCACATCTTTTTTAAAATGCGGTGCCCAGAACTGGACACAATACTCCAGCTGAGGCCTAACCAGAGCAGAGTAGAGCGGAAGAATGACTTCTCGTGTCTTGCTCACAACAGACCTGTTAATACATCCCAGAATCAGGTTTGCTTTTTTTGCAACAGCATCACACTGTTGACTCATATTTAGCTTGTGGTCCACTATAACCCCTAGATCCCTTTCTGCCGTACTCCTTCCTAGACAGTCTCTTCCCATTCTGTATGTGTGAAACTGATTGTTCCTTCCTAAGTGGAGCACTTTGCATTTGTCTTTGTTAAACTTCATCCTGTTTAACTCAGACCATTTCTCCAATTTGTCCAGATCATTTTGAATTATGACCCTGTCCTCCAAAGCAGTTGCAATCCCTCCCAGTTTGGTATCATCCGCAAACTTAATAAGCGTACTTTCTATGCCAATATCTAAGTCGTTGATGAAGATATTGAACAGCGCCGGTCCCAAAACAGACCCCTGCGATACCCCACTCGTTATGGCTTTCCAGCAGGATTGGGAACTATTAATAACAACTCTCTGAGTACGGTTATCCAGCCAGTTATGCACCCACCTTATAGTAGCCCCATCTAAATTGTATTTGCCTAGTTTATCAATAAGAATATCATGCGAGACCGTATCAAAAGCCTTACTAAAGTCTAGGTATACCACATCCACAGCCTCACCCTTATCCACAAGGCTCGTTATCCTATCAAAGAAAGCTATCAGATTGGTTTGACATGATTTGTTCTTCACAAATCCATGCTGGCTGTTCCCTATCACCTTACCACCTTCCAAGTGTTTGCAGATGATTTCCTTAATTACTTGCTCCATTATCTTCCCTGGCACAGAAGTTAAACTCACTGGGGTCTGTAGTTTCCTGGGTTGTTTTTATTTCCCTTTTTATAGATGGGCACTATATTTGCCCTTTTCCAGTCTTCTGGAATCTCTCCCGTCTCCCATGATTTTCCAAAGATAATAGCTAGAGGCTCAGATACCTCCTCTATTAGCTCCTTGAGTATTCTAGGATGCATTTCATCAGGCCCGGGTGACTTGCAGGCATCTAACTTTTCTAAGTGATTTTTAACTTGTTCTTTTTTTATTTTATCTGCTAAACCTACCCCCTTCCCATTAGCATTCACTATGTTAGGCATTCCTTCAGACTTCTCGGTGAAGACCGAAACAAAGAAGTCATTAAGCATCTCCGCCATTTCCAAGTTTCCTGTTACTGTTTCTCCCTCTTCACTAAGCAGTGGGCCTACCCTGTCTTTGGTCTTCCTCTTGCTTCTAATGTATTGATAAAAAGTCTTCTTGTTTCCCTTTATTCCCGTAGCTAGTTTGAGCTCATTTTGTGCCTTTGCCTTTCTAATCTTGCCCCTGCATTCCTGTGTTGTTTGCCTATATTCATCCTTTGTAATCTGTCCCAGTTTCCATTTTTGATATGACTCCTTTTTATTTTTTAGATCATGCAAGATCTCATGGTTAAGCCAAGGTGGTCTTTTGCCACATTTTCTATCTTTCCTAACCAGCGGAATAGCTTGCTTTTGGGCCCTTAATAGTGTCCCTTTGAAAAACTGCCAACTCTCCTCAGTTGTTTTTCCCCTCAGTCTTGATTCCCATGGGACCTTACCTATCAGCTCTCTGAGCTTACCAAAATCTGCCTTCCTGAAATCCATTGTCTCTATTTTGCTGTTCTCCCTTCTACCCTTCCTTAGAATTGCAAACTCTATGATTTCATGATCACTTTCACCCAGGCTGCCTTCTACTTTCAAATTCTCAACGAGTTCCTCCCTATTTGTTAAAATCAAGTCTAGAACAGCTTCCCCCCAGTAGCTTTTTCAACCTTCTGAAATAAAAAGTTGTCTCCAATGCAGTCCAGGAATTTGTTGGATAGTCTGTGCCCCGCTGTGTTATTTTCCCAACATATAGCCGGATAGTTGAAGTCCCCCATCACCACCAAATCTTGGGCTTTGGATGATTTTGTTAGTTGCTTAAAAAAAGCCTCATCCACCTCTTCCACCTGGTTAGGTGGCCTGTAGTAGACTCCTAGCATGACATCTCCCTTGTTTTTTACCCCTTTTAGCCTAACCCAGAGACTCTCAACACTTCCGTCTCCTATGTCCATCTCTACCTCAGTCCAAGTGTGTACATTTTTAATATACAAGGCAACACCTCCTCCCTTTTTCCCCTGTCTATCCTTCCTGAGCAAGCTGTACCCATCCACACCAACATTCCAATCATGTGTATTATCCCACCAAGTTTCAGTGATGCCAACAATGTCATAGTTGTATTTATTTATTAGCACTTCCAGTTCTTCCTGCTTATTCCCCATACTTCTCGCATTTGTATAGAGACATCTAAGATACTGGTTTGATCTTTCCTCCCAGTTTTGTCCTGACCCTCCTTTCCCTCTGACAATATAGCCCACACTCCCTCTCGTTTTTGACCCATCTCCCCGGTCTCCATGTTCCCCACTTACCTGTGGGCTTTGCTCACCTGTCCCCGTCGAACCTAGTTTAAAGCCCTCCTCACTAGGTTAGCCAGTCTGTGTCCAAAGGTACTAATAACTTGAGCTGTGGTTTGGAGGTGGAACAGCTGTCAAGGGCACTGAGGGGGAGATAGCAGGAGCTCATCCTTCAAGGAGGGGGGTTGGCACTGGAGGTTACTAGAAAGGACAAGAAGACTCCATTCTGGGGTTCAGGAGGTGAATTTATCCCTCAGTGGTGGGCAGGTGATGGGTGGAAGTAGTGCTGGTTCCAGGTGCCCTTAATTCCCGCTGATTTCTCGGGGCGTTTGAGTCTCTGACAGGTTCTCATTCCCTTGCAGCAGGAGGACGTCACGGCCAAAAGTGATGCACCAGCTCCGCATCATCCGGTACTTGCGCCAGATTCCTGAGACACTGCAGGGGCTGTGCCTCTGAGGCCATCAGCAACTCCCGCTCCCTGCTGCAGGTACTGCTCTGGTTCACTGTAAATGGGGAGCTAGTGGAAGGGGAAATGGAGCCCCCTGGCCCTCACTAAAAGGGAAAGTGGTGGATTCTCCATCTCTTAATGTCATTGAAGGAAGACTAGATGCCTTTCTGCAATGTGTGTGCCCAAAAAGTAAGTATTGTACTATACAGCAAGCCTATGGTATGCAAGGGGTTAGATGAGATGCTCTAAAGGTCTCTTCTGGCCATAAAGTCCCCTAATTTTGGAAACACTGAGTGTAGCATTGGGAGCAGCCTCTGATGTTTTACCGTCTAGCCGGCTTGCTTCCTAGAATGAACAGGCATTGAGTGGGGTGATCCACAGAGAGTAGCTGAAACCTTCAAAGTGTCAGCCCAGCAACAGGACATTAGCACTTCCGGGGAAGGGTGGGTGTGGCAGTGATATCACAAAGGCCTTTTGCAGGACGTCAGCCTATTGGTCAAAGGTGTTAGGGAGGTGGTGACCTCCGAGAGAGATGCTGACATCAGCCTGGCAGGACAGGAGCACAGGGCCAGGGAAACCTCAGAGACCCCTGTGGCTTTGCTTCAGCAAGTCTCCTTCTCGAGGTCTCTCTTTGAGGACTGAGAGAGTGTTAGGGTTGACGTATGTGAGTGTGAGCAGGAGCCTTTTTCGAGTTTTCTCCTTTCCTTTTGACGGATTTAACTAGAAAACAGACGTCCCTATTTAGAAGGTAAGAGCCTCCAAGAGGTTTTGGAACCTGCTCAGTCTGATCCATCTGGTGCCAGCTGAATTCTAGGCATGGAAAACAGTAGTTTAAGATGGCAGAATTTTATTCCCTCCCTGGGATTTTGTCCCGTAGAATCACTGGGGACATTAGGGTTTGTCCTTTTCGTTTTACCTTTTCCTCCATCCCTCCTTCCTTTCTCTTCATCTCTTACTTCTTTTGTCCTTTCTCCTGTTCCCCTTTCACCACCAGGAGTGGTGTGTGTGTGTGTGTGTTTGTGTGTGTGTTGCTGGGGGTGCTCTTCACCTCCCCTTGTGGGGAGTTCATCCAAAACTGTATGGTTGAAATAGTGCTTGGACTCCACTGACACTAGATGCTGCCATCCTGTGGCTTAGCATTAGTGTCTGGGATGACTTGGGGCAAGATCTCAACCTCCCCTCAACCCACTTCACTTCTGGCAGAATCCCTCCTGCCCCCCCGCTAGAGCCGCCTCGATGCCCAACCTGGTTGGGGGTGCAGAAGAGGGTTCTGATAACTTGAGGTTTGGTTTGGAGGTGGAACAGCTGTGAAGAACACTGAGGGGGAGGTAGCAGGAGCTAATCCTACAAGGAGGGGGGTTGGCACTGGAGGATACTAGAAAGGAAAAGAAGACTCCATTCTGGGGTTCAGGAGGTGAATTCATCCCTCAGCGGTGGGCAGGTGGTGGGTGGAAATACTGCTGGTTCCAGGTGCCCTTAATTCCCCCTGATTCCTCGGGACCTTTGAGTCTCTGACAGGTTCTCGTTCCCTTGCAGCAGGAGGACGTCACGGCCAAAGTGATGCACCAGCTCCGCATCATCCGGCACTTGCGCCAGGTGCCTGAGACACTGCAGGGGCTGTTCCTCTGAGGCCTTCAGCAACTCCCGCTCCCTGCTGCAGGTACTGCTCTGGCTCACTGTAAATGGGGAGCTAGTGGAAGGGGAAATGGAGCCCCCTGGCCCTCACTAAAAGGGAAAGTGGTGGATTCTCCATCTCTTGATGTCATTGAATGAAGACTAGATGCCTTTCTGGAATGTGTGTGCCCAAAGAGTAACTATTGTACTATACAGGAGGCCTATGATATGCAGCGGGTTAGATTAGATGCTCTAAAGGTCTCTTCTGACCATAAAGTCTACTAATTTTGGAAACACTGAGTGTAGCATTGGGTGCAGCCTCTGATGTTTTACTGTCTAGCCCGCTTGCTTCCTAGAATGAGGATGCATTGAGTGGGGTGATCCACAGAGAGTAGCTCAAACCTTCAAAGTGTCAGGCCAGTAGCAGGACATTAGCACTTTAGGGTTTGGTTGGGTGTGGCAGTGATATCACAAAGGCCTTATCCTGGACCTCAGCCTATGGGTCAAAGGTGTTAGGGAGGTGGTTACCTGAGAGAGAGATGCTGACATCAGCCAGGCAGGACAGGAGCGCAGGGCCAGGGAAACCTCAGAGACCCCTTTGGCTTTGCTTTAGCAAGTCTCCTTCTCGAGGTCTCCCTTTTTAGGACTCAGAGAGTATTAGGGTTCAAGTATGTGAGTGCGAGGAGGAACCTCTTTCGAGTTTCTCCTTTTATTGATTTTACTAGAAAACAGACGTGCCTGTTGAGAAGGTAAGAACCTTGGAGAGGTTTTTAACCTGCTCAGTCTGCAGTCTGATCCATCTGGTGCCAGCTGAATTCTAGGCATGGAAAACACTAGTTCAAGGTGGCAGAATTTTATAGCCCACCTGGGATTTTGTGCCGTAGAATCACTGGGGACATTAGGGTTTGTCCTTTTCGTTTTACCTTTTCCTCCATCCCTCCTTGCTTTCTCTTGTTCCCCTCCCACCACCAGGAGTGGTGTGTGTGTGTGTGTGTGTGTTGCTGGGGGTGCTCTTCACCTCCCCTTGTGGGAAGTTGACACTGCAAGGGCTGTGCCTCTGTGGACATCAGCAACTCCCACTCCCTGCTGCAGGTACTGCTCTGGCTCCCTGTAAATGGGGTGCTAGTGGAAGGGGAAATGGAACCCCCTGGCACTCACTAAAAGGGAAAGTGGTGGATTCTCCATCTCTTGATGTCATTGAATGAAGACTAGATGCCTTTCTGGAATGTGTGTGCCCAAAGAGTAACTATTGTACTATACAGGAAGCCTATGATATGCAGGGGCTTAGATTAGATGCTCTAAAGGTCTCTTGTGGCCATAAAGTCTACTAATTTTGGAAACACTGAGTGTAGGATTGGGAGCAGCCTCTGATGTTTTACTGTCTAGCCGGCTTGCTTCCTAGAATGAAGACGCATTGAGTGGGGTGATCCACACAGAGTAGCTCAAACCTTCAAAGTGTCAGGCCAGCAGCAGGACATTAGCACTTCCGGGGATGGGTGGGTGTGGCAGTGACATCACAAAGGCCTTTTCAGGACCTCAGCCTATTGGTCAAAGGTGTTAGGGAGGTGGTAACCTCAGAGAGAGATGCTGACATCAGCCAGGCAGGACAGGGGCTTAGGGCCAGGGAAACCTCAGAGACCCCTGTGACTTTCATAGAATCATAGAATATCAGGGTTGGAAGGGACCTCAAGAGGTCATCTACTCCAACCCCGTCCTCAAAGCAGGACCAATTCCCAACTAAATCATCCCAGCCAGGGCTTTGTCAAGCCGGGCCTTAAAAACCTCCAAGGAAGGAGACTCCACCACCTCCCTAGTTAACACATTCCAGTGCTTCACCACCCTCCTAGTGAAATAGTGTTTCCTAATATCCAACCTGGACCTCCCCCACTGCAACTTGAGACCATTGCTCCTTGTTCTGTCATCTGCCACCACTGAGAACAACCGAGCTCCATCCTCTTTGGAACCCCCCTTCAGGTAGTTGAAGGCTGCTATCAAATCCCCCCTCATTCTTCTCTTCTGGAGACTAAACAATCCCAGTTCCCTCAGCCTCTCCTCATAAGTCATGTGCTCCAGACCCCTAATCATTTTTGTTGCTCTCCACTGGACTCTTTCCAATTTTTCCACATCCTTCTTGTAGTGTGGGGCCTGTCGGAGAAAAACAGAGTTCTCACTATTTGTTTAGGTACAGCAAGTCAGATGCTTTATTAACGCTCACAATTGCCCAGAGGGAGAGAGCTAAGCAGGTCTCTCACAGGTAACTAATTACAGCAAGCATTTATACCTTTCATTACAGAAATAACGAGGGACATCTGCGTTTTGTTTATACATAGGCCATCTTGATATCTCATTTCTTCACTTGTTTTGACTCTTGCCAACATACAATATTTTCTATACCTTATCTACACAAGGTCTTCTACACCTTATCTATACCAGGTCATAATGACTTCTTACACAGTTCTTTCTCACCCGCCTCACACATTCCTCGCTTCTACAAATCTCGCGTTATTAGGGTTACAGTTAGCCTAACTCTTGCTAACGAACTGTCATGCATTGCATCCCCTTCCTGTGAGCTCTTTCTCTGCTTCCACAGGCCCAAAACTGGACACAGTATTCCAGATGAGGCCTCACCAATGTCGAATAAAGGGGAACGATCACGTTCCTCGATCTGCTGGCAATGCCCCTACTTATACAGCCCAAAATGCCGTTAGCCTTCTTGGCAACAAGAGCACACTGTTGACTCATATCCAGCTTCTCGTCCACTGTGACCCCTAGGTCCTTTTCTGCAGAACTGCTACCTAGCCATTCGGTCCCTAGTCTGTAGCAGTGCATGGGATTCTTCCGTCCTAAGTGCAGGACTCTGCACTTGTCCTTGTTGAACTTCATCAGGTTTTTTTCTGCCCAATCCTCTAATTTGTCTAGGTCCCTCTGTATCCGATCCCTACCCTCTAGCGTATCTACCACGCCTCCTAGTTTAGTGTCATCTGCAAACTTGCTGAGAGTGCAGTCCACACCATCCTCCAGATCATTAATAAAGATATTAAACAAAACCGGCCCCAGGACCGACCCTTGGGGCACTACTCCGCTTGAAACCGGCTGCCAACTAGACATGGAGCCATTGATCACTACCCGTTGAGCCCGACGATCCAGCCAGCTTTCTATCCACCTTACAGTCCATTCATCCATCCCATACTTCTTTAACTTGGTGGCAAGAATACTGTGGGAGAGCGTATCAAAAGCTTTGCTAAAGTCAAGGAATAACACATCCACTGCTTTCCCCTCATCCACAGAGCCAGTTATCTCATCATAGAAGGCAATTAGGTTAGTCAGGCACGACTTCCCCTTGGTGAATCCATGCTGACTGTTCCTGATCACTTTCCTCTCCTCTAAGTGTTTCATCATTGATTCCTTGAGGACCTGCTCCATGATTTTTCCAGGGACTGAGGTGAGGCTGACTGGCCTGTAGTTCCCCGGATCCTCCTCCTTCCCTTTTTTAAAGATGGGCACTACATTAGCCTTTTTCCAGTCATCCGGGACCTCCCTCGATCGCCATGAGTTTTCAAAAATAATGGCTAATGGCTGTGCAATCTCATCCGCCAAGTCCTTTAGCACCCTCGGATGCAGCGCATCCAGCCCCATGGAGTTGTGCACGTCCAGTTTTTCTAAATAGTCCCGAACCACTTCTTTCTCCACAGAGGGCTGGTCACCTTCTCCCCATATTGTGCTGCCCAGTGCAGCAGTCTGGGAGCTGACCTTGTTCGTGAAGACAGAGGCAAAAAAAGCATTGAGTACATTAGCTTTTTCCACATCCTCAGTCACTAGGTTGCCTCCCTCATTCAGTAAGGGGCCCACACTTTCCTTGACTTTCTTCTTGTTGCTAACATACCTGAAGAAACCCTTCTTGTTACTCTTAACATCTCTTGCTAGCTGCAACTCCAAGTGTGATTTGGCCTTCCTGATTTCACTCCTGCATGCCTGAGCAATATTTTTATACTCCTCCCTGGTCATTTGTCCCATCTTCCACTTCTTGTAAGCTTCTTTTTTGCGTTTAAGATCAGCAAGGATTTCACTGTTTAGCCAAGCTGGTCGCCTGCCATATTTACTATTCTTTCTACACATCGGGATGGTTTGTTCCTGCAACCGCAATAAGGATTCTTTAAAATACAGCCAGCTCTCCTGGACCCCTTTGCCCTTCATGTTATTCTCCCAGGGGATCCTGCCCATCTGTTCCCTGAGGGAGTCAAAGTCTGCTTTTCTGAAGTCCAGGGTCCGTATTCTGCTGCTCTCCTTTCTTCCTTGTGTCAGGATCCTGAACTCGACCATCTCATGGTCACTGCCTCCCAGGTTCCCATCCACTTTTGCTTCCCCTACTAATTCTTCCCTGTTTGTGAGCAGCAGGTCGAGAAAAGCTCTGCCCCTAGTTGGTTCCTCCAGCACTTGCACCAGGAAATTGTGCCCTACACTTTCCAAAAACTTCCTGGATTGTCTGTGCACCGCTGTATTGCTCTCCTAGCAGATATCAGGGTGATTAAAGTCTCCCATGAGAACCAGGGCCTGCGATCTAGCAACTTCTGCTAGTTGCCAGAAGAAAGCCTCGTCCACCTCATCCCCCTGGTCTGGTGGTCTATACCAGACTCCAACCGTGACATCCCCCTTGTTGCTCACACTTCTCAACTTTATCCAGAGACTCTCAGGTTTTTCTACAGTTTCATACCGGACCTCTGAGCACTCATACTCCTCTCTTACATACAATGCAACTCCCCCACCTTTTCTGCCCTGCCTGTCCTTCCTGAACAGTTTATATCCATCCATGACAGTACTCCAGTCATGTGAGTTATCCCACCAAGTGTCTGTTATTGCTTCAGCAAGTCTCCTTCTCGAGGTCTCTCTTTGAGGACTGAGAGAGTATTAGTGTTCACATGTGTGAGTGCGAGCAGGAGCCTCTTTGGAGTTTTCTCCTTTCCTTTGACGGATTTTACTAGAAAACAGACGTCCCTATTTAGAAGGTAAGAGCCTCCAAGAGCTTTTTGGAACCTGCTCAGTCTGATCCATCTGGTGCCAGCTGAATTCTAGGCATGGAAAACACTAGGTTAAGGTGGCAGAATTTTATTCCCTCTGTGGGATTTTGTCCCGTAGAATCACAGGGGACATTAGTGTTTGTCATTTTCGTTTTACCTTTTCCTCCATCCCTCCTTCCTTTCTCTTCATCTCTTACTTCTTTTGTCCTTTCTCCTGTTCACCTGCCACCACCAGGAGTGGTGTGTGTGTGTGTGTGTGTGTGTGTGTGTGTGTTGCTGGGGGTGCTCTTCACCTCCCCTTGTGGGAAGTTGATCCAAAACTGTGAGGTTGAAATAGTGCTTGAACTCCAATGACACTAGATGCTGCCATCCTGTGGCTTAGCATTAGTGTCTGGGATGATTGGGGCAAGATCTCAACCTCCCCGCAACCCACTTCACTGCTGGCAGAATCCCTCCTGCCCCCCTGCTAGAGCCGCCTCCCTGGCCAACCTGGGTGGGGGTGGAGAAGAGGGTTCTGATAACTTGAGCTGTGGTTTGGAGGTAGAACAGCTGTCAAGGGTACTGAGGGGGAGGTAGCAGGAGCTCACCCTACAAGGTGGTGGGTTGGCACTGGAGGTTACTAGAAAGGACAAGAAGACTCCATTCTGGGGTTCAGGAGGTGAATTCATCCCTCAGTGGTGGGCAGGTAGTCAGTTTAAATACTGCTGGTTCCAGGTGCCCTTAATTCCCCCTGATTCCTCGGGGCGTTTGAGTCTTTGACAGGTTCTCGTTCCCTTGCAGCAGGAGGACGTCATGGCCAGAGTGATGCACCAGCTCCGCATCGTCCGGCACTTGTGCCAGGTGCCTTAGACACTGCAGGGGCTGTGCCACTGAGGCCATCAGCAACTCCCGCTCCCTGCTGCAGGTACTGCTCTGGCTCACTGTAAATGGGGTGCTAGTGGAAGGGGAAATGGAGCCCCCTGGCACTCAGTAAAAGGGAAAGTGGTGGATTCTCCATCTCTTGATGTCATTTCATGAAGACTAGATGCCTTTCTGGAATGTGTGTGCCCAAAAAGTACCTATTGTACTATACAGGAAGCCTATGATATGCAGGGGGTTAGATGAGATGTTCTAAAGGTCTCTTCTGGCCATAAAGTGTAGTAATTTTGGAAACACTGAGTGTAGCATTGGGAGCAGCCTCTGATGCTTTACTGTCTAGCCGGCTTGCTTCCTAGAATGAAGACGCATCGAGTGGGGTGATCCACAGAGAGTAGCTGAAACCTTCAAAGTGTCAGGCCAGCAGCAGGACATTAGCACTTCAGGGGATGGGTGGGTGTGGCAGTCCCTGCACAAAGGCCTTTTGCAGTGTAGTAGTTCCGGGGTGGGGCTCGTCCCTTCCTGGGGTACCTGGGAGCCAGGCCGCCCCGCTACAAAGCGAATAACAGTTAGGGCCCAGACCTTTGGGTAGGGGCTGAGCACACAATTAGCAGTTCGGCGCTCAGGCCTTTGTGCAGGGACTGAGCACACAATCAACAGTTCAGAGCTCAGGCCCTTATGCAGGGACTGAGCACACAATCAACAGTTCAGAGCTCAGGCCCTTATGCAGGGACTGAGCACACAATCAACAGCTCCGGCCCTGGGTCAGGGCGGGGAACAAACCAGTAGTCAGTCAGCGGCCCAGGCCTTGTAGCAGGAGCTGGGTCAGTTTGGGTTAGCCCAGGCCCTAGGTCAGGGCGGGGCAGCAAACCAATCGTCAGTCAGAGGCCCAGGCCCCTTGGACAAGGAGGAGGAGAGACTGCCACCCAGCACGGGGTGGCAGGGGGGAACACAGGCCCACCCACTCCACTGTGTTCCAGCCCGGGGCCCTATCCGCAGCAGTCCGTCTGCCGCGCAGTCAGTGGGGATCCTGACCGCAACACACTGACATGGGTTCGGGGTCTGCTATCCCCGGGCCACTTCCCATCTCCTCCTCCATGGGTACCTGTTCCTCCTGAGTTCCGTCTGCTGGGTCGCAGATCATGGGCTCCTCCGGGCCCCGAGCAGCAGGTAGGTCTGTCACTCCCTCTGGGCCCTTGGCGGGGGGAAGCTCAGACCGTTCCTCAGGATACCGGGCTCTCGGCAAGCTCAGGTCCGCGGGAGCTCAGGCACCAGCGTCTGTCCTCTCCCGCTGCCGGCCAGCTACTGAGCGCTGTGGCTTGGCCTTTATACTTCCTGTCCCGCCCCTTGACTTCCGGGGGGTGGGGACAGGCCGCGGTGGCCTTGACTTCCTGGGGCGCCTGGGAGCCAGGCCGCCCCGCTACATGCAGTATCTCAGCGTATTGGTCAAAGGTGTTAGGGAGGTGGTGACCTCAGAGAGAGATGCTGACATCAGCCTGGCAGGACAGGAGCACAGGGCCAGGGAAACCTCAGAGACCCCTGTGGCTTTGCTTTAGCAAGTCTCCTTCTCGAGGTCTCTCTTTGAGGACTGAGAGAGTATTAGGGTTCACGTATGTGAGTGCGAGCAGGAGCCTCTTTCGAGTTTTCTCCTTCCCTTTTACTGATTTTACTAGAAAACAGACGTCCCTGTTTAGAAGGTAAGAGCCTCCGAGAGGTTTTTGAACCTGCTCAGTCTGATCCACCTGGTGCCCGTTGAATTCTAGGCATGGAAAACACTAGTTCAAGGTGACAGAATTTTGTAGTCCACACGGGATTTTGTCCCGTGGAATCACTGGGGACATTAGGGTTTGTCCTTTTCGTTTTACCTTTTCCACCATCCCTCCTTCCTTTCTCTTCATCTCTTACTTCTTTTGTCCTTTCTCCTGTTCCCCTCCCACCACCAGGAGTGGTGTGTGTGTGTGTGTGTGTGTGTGTGTTGCTGGGGGTGCTCATCACCTCTCCTTGTGGGAAGTTCATCGAAAACTGTGGGGTTGAAATAGTGTTTGGACTCCACTGACACTAGATGCTGCCATCCTGTGGCTTAGCATTAGTGTCTGGGATGACTTGGGGCAAGATCTCAACCTCCCCTCAACCCACTTCACTTCTGGCAGAATCCCTCCTGCCCCCCCGCTAGAGCCGCCTCGATGCCCAACCTGGTTGGGGGTGCAGAAGAGGGTTCTGATAACTTGAGGTTTTGTTTGGAGGTGGAACAGCTGTGAAGAACACTGAGGGGGAGGTAGCAGGAGCTAATCCTACAAGGAGGGGGGTTGGCACTGGAGGATACTAGAAAGGAAAAGAAGACTCCATTCTGGGGTTCAGGAGGTGAATTCATCCCTCAGCGGTGGGCAGGTGCTGAGTGGAAATGCTGCTGGTTCCCGGTGCCCTTAATTCCCCCTCATTCCTCGGGGCGTTTGAGTCTCTGACAGGTTCTCGTTCCCTTGCAGCAGGAGGACGTCACGGCCAAAGTGATGCACCAGCTCCGCATCATCCGGCACTTGCGCCAGGTGCCTGAGACACTGCAGGGGCTGCGCCTCTGAGTCTTTCAGCAACTCCCTCTCCCTGCTGCAGGTACTGCTCTGGCTCACTGTAAATGGGGAGCTAGTGGAAGGGGAAATGGAGCCCCCTGGCACTCACTAAAAGGGAAAGTGGTGGGTTCTCCATCTCTTGATGTCATTGAATGAAGACTAGATGCCTTTCTGGAATGTGTGTGCCCAAAAAGTAACTATTGTACTATACAGGAGGCCTATGATATGCAGGGGCTTAGATGAGATGCTCTAAAGGTCTCTTGTGGCCATAAAGTCTACAAATTTTGGAAACACTGAGTGTAGTATTGGGAGCAGCCTGTGATGTTTTACTGTCTAGCCGGCTTGCTTCCTAGAATGAAGACGCATTGAGTGGGGTGATCCACAGAGAGTACCTGTGTCAAGGCTGTATCCCCACTTTGAAGTTTAGGGTACAAATGTAGGGGCCTGCATGAAAACCTCTAAGCTTAACCACCATCCCAAGGCTAATTTCCTCCCCTGGGTAGCCTTGAGAAACCTTTCACCAATTCCCTGGTGAATACAGATCCAAACCCCTTGGATCTTAAAACAAGGAGAAATAAACCATCCCCCCTCCTTCCTCCCACCAACTTCTGGTGAATACAGATCCAACCCCCTTGGATCTAAAAGAAGGAGAAATTAACCATTCCCCTCCTTCCTCCCACCAACTCCTGGTGAATCAAGATCCAAACTCCTTGGATCTTAAAACAAGGAAAAATCAATCAGGTTCTAAAAAATAAGGCTTTTAATTAAAGAAAAAGGTAAAAATCATCTCTGTAAAATCAGTATGGAAATTAACCTTACAGGGTAATCAAACTTAAAGAGCTCAGAGGACTCCCCTCTAGTCTTAGGTTCAAAGTACAGCAAACAAAGATAAACACTCTAGTAAAAGGTACATTTACAAGTTGAGAAAACAAAGGAAAACTAACACGCCTTGTTTGAAATAGGAGAGACTTGTTTAGAAAGATGTGGAGAACCTGGATTGATGTCTGGTCCCTCTCAGTCCCGAGGGCGAACACCCACACAAACAAAGAACACAAACAAAAGCCTTCCCCTCCCCAAGATTTGAAAGTATCTTGTCCCCTTATTGGTCCTTAAGGTCAGATACCAGCCAGGTTACCTGAGCTTCTTAACCCTTTAGAGGGAAAAGGATTTTGGAGTCTCTGGCCAGGAGGATTTTATAGTACTGTACACAGGACAGCTGTTACCCTTCCCTTTATAGTTATGACAACCTCAAACCTTCAAAGTGTCAGGCCAGCAACAGGACATTAGCACTTCAGGGTTTGGTTGGGTGTGGCAGTGACATCACAAAGGCCTTTTGCAGGATGTCAGCTTATTGGTCAAAGGTGTTAGGGAGGTGGTGACCTCAGAGAGAGATGCTGACATCAGCCTGGCAGGACAGGAGCACAGGGCCAGGGAAACCTCAGAGACCCGGTGGCTTTGCTTCAGCAAGTCTCCTTCTCGGGGTCTCTCTTTGAGGACTGAGAGAGTATTAGGGTTCACGTACGTGAGTGCGTGCAGGAGCCTCTTTCGAGTTTTCTCCTTTCCTTGTACTGATTTTACTAGAAAACAGACGTCCCTGTTTAGAAGGTAAGAGCCTCCAAGAGGTTTTGGCAGCTGCTCAGTCTGATCCACGTGGTGCCAGCTGAATTCTAGGCATGGAAAACAGTAGTTTAAGATGGCAGAATTTTATTCCATCCCTTGGATTTTGTGCCATAGAATCACTGGGGACATTAGGGTTTGTCCTTTTTGTTTTACCTTTTCCTCCATCCCTCCTTCCTTTCTCTTCATCTCTTACTTCTTTTGTCCTTTCTCCTGTTCCCCTCCCACCACCAGGAGTGGTGTGTGTGTGTGTGTGTGTGTGTGTGTGTGTGTGTTGCTAGGGGTGCTCATCACCTCTCCTTGTGGGAAGTTCATCGAAAACTGTGGGGTTGAAATAGTGTTTGGACTCCACTGACACTAGATGCTGCCATCCTGTGGCTTAGCATTAGTGTCTGGGATGACTTGGGTCAAGATCTCAACTTCCCCGCAACCCACTTCACTGCTGCCAGAATCCCTCCTGCCCCCCCTGCTAGAGCCGCCTCCCTGGCCAACCTGGGTGGGGGTGGAGAACAGTGTTTTTTTCATACGTTCATAGATTCTAGGACTGGAAGGGACCTCGAGAGGTCATCGAGTCCAGTCCCCTGCCCGCATGGCAGGACCATGTAACGGACTTATTAGATAAGGGAAATGCGGTGGACCTAATATACCTGGATTTCAGTAAAGCGTTTGATACTGTACCCCATGAGGAATTATTGGTTAAACTGGAAAACATGGGGATCGATATGAAAATCCAGAGGTGGATAAAGAATTGGTTAATGGGGAGAATGCAGCGGGTCGTATTAAAGGGTGAACTGTCGGGTTGGAGGGAGGTTACTAGTGGAGTGCCTCAAGGTTCGGTTTTGGGACCCATTTTATTTAATCTATTTATAACTGACCTCGGAACCGATTGCAAGAGTGGGCTGATAAAGTTTGCGGATGATACGAAGGTGGGAGGAGTTGCAAATTCGGAGGAGGATAGGGATATTCTGCAGGGAGACTTGAATGAGCTTGTGAATTGGAGTGTCAGAAATAAGATGAAATTTAATAGTGAAAAGTGTAAGGTGATGCACTTGGGGATGACTAATAACAATTTTAGTTACAAGATGGGGACGCATTGGTTAGAAGTAACGGAAGAGGAGAAGGACCTAGGGGTCCTTGTAGACCGCAGGATGACTATGAGTCGACAATGTGACGTGGCTGTGAAAAAAGCCAATGCGGTCTTGGGATGTATTAGGCGAGGTATATCTAGTAGGGATAAGGAGGTCCTGCTTCCGTTGTATACGGCGCTGGTGAGACCTCATTTGGAGTACTGTGTGTAGTTCTGGTCTCCCATGTTTAAAAAAGATGAACTCAAATTGGAACGGGTGCAGAGAAGGGCGACTAGGATGATCAGAGGAATGGAAAACCTGTCGTATGAAAAGAGATTAGAGGAGCTCGGGTTGTTTAGTCTGACAAAACGAAGGCTGAGGGGGGATATGATTGCTATCTTTAAATATATCAGAGGGATAAATACAAGGGAGGGAGAGGAATTATTTCAGCTGAGTACTAATGTGGACACGAGAACCAATGGATATAAACTGGCCGTGGGGAAGTTCAGGCTTGAAATCAGACGAAGGTTTCTGACCGTCAGAGGGGTGAAATATTGGAACGGCCTTCCGAGGGAAACGGTGGGGGCAACGGACCTGTCTGGTTTTAAGATTAAGTTGGATAAGTTTATGGAGGGAATGGTTTAATGGTAAAACATAGTAGCCGAGGAAAACCAAGCAATGGTACGTAAATAGCATAATGGCAAACAAGGGTCAGGCTAGAGACTCTTGCCTACATGCTCGGGGTCTTACTGATCGCCATATTTGGGGTCGGGAAGGAATTTTCCTCCAGGGTAGATTGGCTGAGCCTCTGGAGGTTTTTCGCCTTCCTCCGCAGCATGGGGCAGGGATCACTAGCAGGAGGGTCCCTGCCGATTGAAGTCACTAAAACACAGGATTGGGGACTTCAACGGCACAGTCCAGGGAAGGGTCTTGTGGCCTGCAGCATGCAGGGGGTCAGACCAGATGATCATAATGGTCCCTTCTGACCTTAAAGTCTATGAGTCTATGAGACCAAATACCATCCCTGATAGACATTTATCTAACCTACTCTTAAATATCTCAAGAGATGGAGATTCCACAACCTCCCTCGGCAATTTATTCCAGTGTTTAACCACCCTGACAGTTAGGAACTTTTTCCTAATGTCCAACCTAGACCTCCCTTGCTGCACTTTAAACCCATTGCTTCTGGTTCTATCCTTAGAGGCTAAGGTGAACAAGTTTTCTCCCTCCTCCTTATGACACCCTTTTAAATACCTGAAAACTGCTATCATGTCTCCTCTCAGTCTTCTCTTTTCCAAACTAAACAAAGCCAATTCTTTCAGCCTTCCTTCATAGGTCATGTTCTCAAGACCTTTAATCATTCTTGTTGCTCTTCTCTGGACCCTTTCCAATTTCTCCACATCTTTTTTAAAATGCGGTGCCCAGAACTGGACACAATACTCCAGCTGAGGCCTAACCAGAGCAGAGTAGAGCGGAAGAATGACTTCTCGTGTCTTGCTCACAACACACCTGTTAATACATCCCAGAATCAGGTTTGCTTTTTTTGCAAGAGCATCACACTGTTGACTCATATTTAGCTTGTGGTCCACTATAACCCCTAGATCCCTTTCTGCCGTACTCCTTCCTAGACAGTCTCTTCCCATTCTGTATGTGTGAAACTGATTGTTCCTTCCTAAGTGGAGCACTTTGCATTTGTCTTTGTTAAACTTCATCCTGTTTAACTCAGACCATTTCTCCAATTTGTCCAGATCATTTTGAATTATGACCCTGTCCTCCAAAGCAGTTGCAATCCCTCCCAGTTTGGTATCATCCGCAAACTTAATAAGCGTACTTTCTATGCCAATATCTAAGTCGTTGATGAAGATATTGAACAGCGCCGGTCCCAAAACAGACCCCTGCGATACCCCACTCGTTATGGCTTTCCAGCAGGATTGGGAACTATTAATAACAACTCTCTGAGTACGGTTATCCAGCCAGTTATGCACCCACCTTATAGTAGCCCCATCTAAATTGTATTTGCCTAGTTTATCAATAAGAATATCATGCGAGACCGTATCAAAAGCCTTACTAAAGTCTAGGTATACCACATCCACAGCCTCACCCTTATCCACAAGGCTCGTTATCCTATCAAAGAAAGCTATCAGATTGGTTTGACATGATTTGTTCTTCACAAATCCATGCCGGCTGTTCCCTATCACCTTACCACCTTCCAAGTGTTTGCAGATGATTTCCTTAATTACTTGCTCCATTATCTTCCCTGGCACAGAAGTTAAACTCACTGGGGTCTGTAGTTTCCTGGGTTGTTTTTATTTCCCTTTTTATAGATGGGCACTATATTTGCCCTTTTCCAGTCTTCTGGAATCTCTCCCGTCTCCCATGATTTTCCAAAGATAATAGCTAGAGGCTCAGATACCTCCTCTATTAGCTCCTTGAGTATTCTAGGATGCATTTCATCAGGCCCGGGTGACTTGCAGGCATCTAACTTTTCTAAGTGATTTTTAACTTGTTCTTTTTTTATTTTATCTGCTAAACCTACCCCCTTCCCATTAGCATTCACTATGTTAGGCATTCCTTCAGACTTCTCGGTGAAGACCGAAACAAAGAAGTCATTAAGCATCTCCGCCATTTCCAAGTTTCCTGTTACTGTTTCTCCCTCTTCACTAAGCAGTGGGCCTACCCTGTCTTTGGTCTTCCTCTTGCTTCTAATGTATTGATAAAAAGTCTTCTTGTTTCCCTTTATTCCCGTAGCTAGTTTGAGCTCATTTTGTGCCTTTGCCTTTCTAATCTTGCCCCTGCATTCCTGTGTTGTTTGCCTATATTCATCCTTTGTAATCTGTCCCAGTTTCCATTTTTGATATGACTCCTTTTTATTTTTTAGATCATGCAAGATCTCATGGTTAAGCCAAGGTGGTCTTTTGCCACATTTTCTATCTTTCCTAACCAGCGGAATAGCTTGCTTTTGGGCCCTTAATAGTGTCCCTTTGAAAAACTGCCAACTCTCCTCAGTTGTTTTTCCCCTCAGTCTTGATTCCCATGGGACCTTACCTATCAGCTCTCTGAGCTTACCAAAATCTGCCTTCCTGAAATCCATTGTCTCTATTTTGCTGTTCTCCCTTCTACCCTTCCTTAGAATTGCAAACTCTATGATTTCATGATCACTTTCACCCAGGCTGCCTTCTACTTTCAAATTCTCAACGAGTTCCTCCCTATTTGTTAAAATCAAGTCTAGAACAGCTTCCCCCCAGTAGCTTTTTCAACCTTCTGAAATAAAAAGTTGTCTCCAATGCAGTCCAGGAATTTGTTGGATAGTCTGTGCCCCGCTGTGTTATTTTCCCAACATATAGCCGGATTGTTGAAGTCCCCCATCACCACCAAATCTTGGGCTTTGGATGATTTTGTTAGTTGCTTAAAAAAAGCCTCATCCACCTCTTCCACCTGGTTAGGTGGCCTGTAGTAGACTCCTAGCATGACATCTCCCTTGTTTTTTACCCCTTTTAGCCTAACCCAGAGACTCTCAACACTTCCGTCTCCTATGTCCATCTCTACCTCAGTCCAAGTGTGTACATTTTTAATATACAAGGCAACACCTCCTCCCTTTTTCCCCTGTCTATCCTTCCTGAGCAAGCTGTACCCATCCACACCAACATTCCAATCATGTGTATTATCCCACCAAGTTTCAGTGATGCCAACAATGTCATAGTTGTATTTATTTATTAGCACTTCCAGTTCTTCCTGCTTATTCCCCATACTTCTCGCATTTGTATAGAGACATCTAAGATACTGGTTTGATCTTTCCTCCCAGTTTTGTCCTGACCCTCCTTTCCCTCTGACAATATAGCCCACACTCCCTCTCGTTTTTGACCCATCTCCCCGGTCTCCATGTTCCCCACTTACCTGTGGGCTTTGCTCACCTGTCCCCGTCGAACCTAGTTTAAAGCCCTCCTCACTAGGTTAGCCAGTCTGTGTCCAAAGGTACTAATAACTTGAGCTGTGGTTTGGAGGTGGAACAGCTGTCAAGGGCACTGAGGGGGAGATAGCAGGAGCTCATCCTTCAAGGAGGGGGGTTGGCACTGGAGGTTACTAGAAAGGACAAGAAGACTCCATTCTGGGGTTCAGGAGGTGAATTTATCCCTCAGTGGTGGGCAGGTGATGGGTGGAAGTAGTGCTGGTTCCAGGTGCCCTTAATTCCCGCTGATTTCTCGGGGCGTTTGAGTCTCTGACAGGTTCTCATTCCCTTGCAGCAGGAGGACGTCACGGCCAAAAGTGATGCACCAGCTCCGCATCATCCGGTACTTGCGCCATATTCCTGAGACACTGCAGGGGCTGTGCCTCTGAGGCCATCAGCAACTCCCGCTCCCTGCTGCAGGTACTGCTCTGGTTCACTGTAAATGGGGAGCTAGTGGAAGGGGAAATGGAGCCCCCTGGCCCTCACTAAAAGGGAAAGTGGTGGATTCTCCATCTCTTAATGTCATTGAAGGAAGACTAGATGCCTTTCTGCAATGTGTGTGCCCAAAAAGTAAGTATTGTACTATACAGCAAGCCTATGGTATGCAAGGGGTTAGATGAGATGCTCTAAAGGTCTCTTGTGGCCATAAAGTCCCCTAATTTTGGAAACACTGAGTGTAGCATTGGGAGCAGCCTCTGATGTTTTACCGTCTAGCCGGCTTGCTTCCTAGAATGAACAGGCATTGAGTGGGGTGATCCACAGAGAGTAGCTGAAACCTTCAAAGTGTCAGCCCAGCAACAGGACATTAGCACTTCCGGGGAAGGGTGGGTGTGGCAGTGATATCACAAAGGCCTTTTGCAGGACGTCAGCCTATTGGTCAAAGGTGTTAGGGAGGTGGTGACCTCCGAGAGAGATGCTGACATCAGCCTGGCAGGACAGGAGCACAGGGCCAGGGAAACCTCAGAGACCCCTGTGGCTTTGCTTCAGCAAGTCTCCTTCTCGAGGTCTCTCTTTGAGGACTGAGAGAGTGTTAGGGTTGACGTATGTGAGTGTGAGCAGGAGCCTTTTTCGAGTTTTCTCCTTTCCTTTTGACGGATTTAACTAGAAAACAGACGTCCCTATTTAGAAGGTAAGAGCCTCCAAGAGGTTTTGGAACCTGCTCAGTCTGATCCATCTGGTGCCAGCTGAATTCTAGGCATGGAAAACAGTAGTTTAAGATGGCAGAATTTTATTACCTCCCTGGGATTTTGTCCCGTAGAATCACTGGGGACATTAGGGTTTGTCCTTTTCGTTTTACCTTTTCCTCCATCCCTCCTTCCTTTCTCTTCATCTCTTACTTCTTTTGTCCTTTCTCCTGTTCCCCTTTCACCACCAGGAGTGGTGTGTGTGTGTGTGTGTGTTTGTGTGTGTGTTGCTGGGGGTGCTCTTCACCTCCCCTTGTGGGGAGTTCATCCAAAACTGTATGGTTGAAATAGTGCTTGGACTCCACTGACACTAGATGCTGCCATCCTGTGGCTTAGCATTAGTGTCTGGGATGACTTGGGGCAAGATCTCAACCTCCCCTCAACCCACTTCACTTCTGGCAGAATCCCTCCTGCCCCCCCGCTAGAGCCGCCTCGATGCCCAACCTGGTTGGGGGTGCAGAAGAGGGTTCTGATAACTTGAGGTTTGGTTTGGAGGTGGAACAGCTGTGAAGAACACTGAGGGGGAGGTAGCAGGAGCTAATCCTACAAGGAGGGGGGTTGGCACTGGAGGATACTAGAAAGGACAAGAAGACTCCATTCTGGGGTTCAGGAGGTGAATTCATCCCTCAGCGGTGGGCAGGTGGTGGGTGGAAATACTGCTGGTTCCAGGTGCCCTTAATTCCCCCTGATTCCTCGGGACCTTTGAGTCTCTGACAGGTTCTCGTTCCCTTGCAGCAGGAGGACGTCACGGCCAAAGTGATGCACCAGCTCCGCATCATCCGGCACTTGCGCCAGGTGCCTGAGACACTGCAGGGGCTGTTCCTCTGAGGCCTTCAGCAACTCCCGCTCCCTGCTGCAGGTACTGCTCTGGCTCACTGTAAATGGGGAGCTAGTGGAAGGGGAAATGGAGCCCCCTGGCCCTCACTAAAAGGGAAAGCGGTGGATTCTCCATCTCTTGATGTCATTGAATGAAGACTAGATGCCTTTCTGGAATGTGTGTGCCCAAAGAGTAACTATTGTACTATACAGGAGGCCTATGATATGCAGCGGGTTAGATTAGATGCTCTAAAGGTCTCTTCTGACCATAAAGTCTACTAATTTTGGAAACACTGAGTGTAGCATTGGGTGCAGCCTCTGATGTTTTACTGTCTAGCCCGCTTGCTTCCTAGAATGAGGATGCATTGAGTGGGGTGATCCACAGAGAGTAGCTCAAACCTTCAAAGTGTCAGGCCAGTAGCAGGACATTAGCACTTTAGGGTTTGGTTGGGTGTGGCAGTGATATCACAAAGGCCTTATCCTGGACCTCAGCCTATGGGTCAAAGGTGTTAGGGAGGTGGTTACCTGAGAGAGAGATGCTGACATAAGCCAGGCAGGACAGGAGCGCAGGGCCAGGGAAACCTCAGAGACCCCTTTGGCTTTGCTTTAGCAAGTCTCCTTCTCGAGGTCTCCCTTTTTAGGACTCAGAGAGTATTAGGGTTCAAGTATGTGAGTGCGAGGAGGAACCTCTTTCGAGTTTCTCCTTTTATTGATTTTACTAGAAAACAGACGTGCCTGTTGAGAAGGTAAGAACCTTGGAGAGGTTTTTAACCTGCTCAGTCTGCAGTCTGATCCATCTGGTGCCAGCTGAATTCTAGGCATGGAAAACACTAGTTCAAGGTGGCAGAATTTTATAGCCCACCTGGGATTTTGTGCCGTAGAATCACTGGGGACATTAGGGTTTGTCCTTTTCGTTTTACCTTTTCCTTCATCCCTCCTTGCTTTCTCTTGTTCCCCTCCTACCACCAGGAGTGGTGTGTGTGTGTGTGTGTGTGTTGCTGGGGGTGCTCTTCACCTCCCCTTGTGGGAAGTTGACACTGCAAGGGCTGTGCCTCTGTGGACATCAGCAACTCCCACTCCCTGCTGCAGGTACTGCTCTGGCTCCCTGTAAATGGGGTGCTAGTGGAAGGGGAAATGGAACCCCCTGGCACTCACTAAAAGGGAAAGTGGTGGATTCTCCATCTCTTGATGTCATTGAATGAAGACTAGATGCCTTTCTGGAATGTGTGTGCCCAAAGAGTAACTATTGTACTATACAGGAAGCCTATGATATACAGGGGCTTAGATTAGATGCTCTAAAGGTCTCTTGTGGCCATAAAGTCTACTAATTTTGGAAACACTGAGTGTAGTATTGGGAGCAGCCTCTGATGTTTTACTGTCTAGCCGGCTTGCTTCCTAGAATGAAGACGCATTGAGTGGGGTGATCCACACAGAGTAGCTCAAACCTTCAAAGTGTCAGGCCAGCAGCAGGACATTAGCACTTCCGGGGATGGGTGGGTGTGGCAGTGACATCACAAAGGCCTTTTCAGGACCTCAGCCTATTGGTCAAAGGTGTTAGGGAGGTGGTAACCTCAGAGAGAGATGCTGACATCAGCCAGGCAGGACAGGGGCTTAGGGCCAGGGAAACCTCAGAGACCCCTGTGACTTTCATAGAATCATAGAATATCAGGGTTGGAAGGGACCTCAAGAGGTCATCTACTCCAACCCCGTCCTCAAAGCAGGACCAATTCCCAACTAAATCATCCCAGCCAGGGCTTTGTCAAGCCGGGCCTTAAAAACCTCCAAGGAAGGAGACTCCACCACCTCCCTAGTTAACGCATTCCAGTGCTTCACCACCCTCCTAGTGAAATAGTGTTTCCTAATATCCAACCTGGACCTCCCCCACTGCAACTTGAGACCATTGCTCCTTGTTCTGTCATCTGCCACCACTGAGAACAACCGAGCTCCATCCTCTTTGGAACCCCCCTTCACGTAGTTGAAGGCTGCTATCAAATCCCCCCTCATTCTTCTCTTCTGGAGACTAAACAATCCCAGTTCCCTCAGCCTCTCCTCATAAGTCATGTGCTCCAGACCCCTAATCATTTTTGTTGCTCTCCACTGGACTCTTTCCAATTTTTCCACATCCTTCTTGTAGTGTGGGGCCTGTCGGAGAAAAACAGAGTTCTCACTATTTGTTTAGGTACAGCAAGTCAGATGCTTTATTAACGCTCACAATTGCCCAGAGGGAGAGAGCTAAGCAGGTCTCTCCCAGGTAACTAATTACAGCAAGCATTTATACCTTTCATTACAGAAATAACGAGGGACAGCTGCGTTTTGTTTATACATAGGCCATCTTGATATCTCATTTCTTCACTTGTTTTGACTCTTGCCAACATACAATATTTTCTATACCTTATCTACACAAGGTCTTCTACACCTTATCTATACCAGGTCATAATGACTTCTTACACAGTTCTTTCTCACCCGCCTCACACATTCCTCGCTTCTACAAATCTCGCATTATTAGGGTTACAGTTAGCCTAACTCTTGCTAACGAACTGTCATGCATTGCATCCCCTTCCTGTGAGCTCTTTCTCTGCTTCCACAGGCCCTAAACTGGACACAGTATTCCAGATGAGGCCTCACCAATGTCGAATAAAGGGGAACGATCACGTTCCTCGATCTGCTGGCAATGCCCCTACTTATACAGCCCAAAATGCCGTTAGCCTTCTTGGCAACAAGAGCACACTGTTGACTCATATCCAGCTTCTCGTCCACTGTGACCCCTAGGTCCTTTTCTGCAGAACTGCTACCTAGCCATTCGGTCCCTAGTCTGTAGCAGTGCATGGGATTCTTCCGTCCTAAGTGCAGGACTCTGCACTTGTCCTTGTTGAACTTCATCAGGTTTTTTTCTGCCCAATCCTCTAATTTGTCTAGGTCCCTCTGTATCCGATCCCTACCCTCTAGCGTATCTACCACGCCTCCTAGTTTAGTGTCATCTGCAAACTTGCTGAGAGTGCAGTCCACACCATCCTCCAGATCATTAATAAAGATATTAAACAAAACCGGCCCCAGGACCGACCCTTGGGGCACTACTCCGCTTGAAACCGGCTGCCAACTAGACATGGAGCCATTGATCACTACCCGTTGAGCCCGACGATCCAGCCAGCTTTCTATCCACCTTACAGTCCATTCATCCATCCATCCCATACTTCTTTAACTTGGTGGCAAGAATACTGTGGGAGAGCGTATCAAAAGCTTTGCTAAAGTCAAGGAATAACACATCCACTGCTTTCCCCTCATCCACAGAGCCAGTTATCTCATCATAGAAGGCAATTAGGTTAGTCAGGCACGACTTCCCCTTGGTGAATCCATGCTGACTGTTCCTGATCACTTTCCTCTCCTCTAAGTGTTTCATAATTGATTCCTTGAGGACCTGCTCCATGATTTTTCCAGGGACTGAGGTGAGGCTGACTGGCCTGTAGTTCCCCGGATCCTCCTCCTTCCCTTTTTTAAAGATGGGCACTACATTAGCCTTTTTCCAGTCATCCGGGACCTCCCTCGATCGCCATGAGTTTTCAAAAATAATGGCTAATGGCTGTGCAATCTCATCCGCCAAGTCCTTTAGCACCCTCGGATGCAGCGCATCCAGCCCCATGGAGTTGTGCACGTCCAGTTTTTCTAAATAGTCCCGAACCACTTCTTTCTCCACAGAGGGCTGGTCACCTTCTCCCCATATTGTGCTGCCCAGTGCAGCAGTCTGGGAGCTGACCTTGTTCGTGAAGACAGAGGCAAAAAAAGCATTGAGTACATTAGCTTTTTCCACATCCTCAGTCACTAGGCTGCCTCCCTCATTCAGTAAGGGGCCCACTTTCCTTGACTTTCTTCTTGTTGCTAACATACCTGAAGAAACCCTTCTTGTTACTCTTAACATCTCTTGCTAGCTGCAACTCCAAGTGTGATTTGGCCTTCCTGATTTCACTCCTGCATGCCTGAGCAATATTTTTATACTCCTCCCTGGTCATTTGTCCAATCTTCCACTTCTTGTAAGCTTCTTTTTTGCGTTTAAGATCAGCAAGGATTTCACTGTTTAGCCAAGCTGGTCGCCTGCCATATTTACTATTCTTTCTACACATCGGGATGGTTTGTTCCTGCAACCGCAATAAGGATTCTTTAAAATACAGCCAGCTCTCCTGGACCCCTTTGCCCTTCATGTTATTCTCCCAGGGGATCCTGCCCATCTGTTCCCTGAGGGAGTCAAAGTCTGCTTTTCTGAAGTCCAGGGTCCGTATTCTGCTGCTCTCCTTTCTTCCTTGTGTCAGGATCCTGAACTCGACCATCTCATGGTCACTGCCTCCCAGGTTCCCATCCACTTTTGCTTCCCCTACTAATTCTTCCCTGTTTGTGAGCAGCAGGTCGAGAAAAGCTCTGCCCCTAGTTGGTTCCTCCAGCACTTGCACCAGGAAATTGTGCCCTACACTTTCCAAAAACTTCCTGGATTGTCTGTGCACCGCTGTATTGCTCTCCTAGCAGATATCAGGGTGATTAAAGTCTCCCATGAGAACCAGGGCCTGCGATCTAGCAACTTCTGCTAGTTGCCAGAAGAAAGCCTCGTCCACCTCATCCCCCTGGTCTGGTGGTCTATACCAGACTCCAACCGTGACATCCCCCTTGTTGCTCACACTTCTCAACTTTATCCAGAGACTCTCAGGTTTTTCTACAGTTTCATACCGGACCTCTGAGCACTCATACTCCTCTCTTACATACAATGCAACTCCCCCACCTTTTCTGCCCTGCCTGTCCTTCCTGAACAGTTTATATCCATCCATGACAGTACTCCAGTCATGTGAGTTATCCCACCAAGTGTCTGTTATTGCTTCAGCAAGTCTCCTTCTCGAGGTCTCTCTTTGAGGACTGAGAGAGTATTAGTGTTCACATGTGTGAGTGCGAGCAGGAGCCTCTTTGGAGTTTTCTCCTTTCCTTTGACGGATTTTACTAGAAAACAGACATCCCTATTTAGAAGGTAAGAGCCTCCAAGAGCTTTTTGGAACCTGCTCAGTCTGATCCATCTGGTGCCAGCTGAATTCTAGGCATGGAAAACACTAGGTTAAGGTGGCAGAATTTTATTCCCTCTGTGGGATTTTGTCCCGTAGAATCACAGGGGACATTAGTGTTTGTCATTTTCGTTTTACCTTTTCCTCCATCCCTCCTTCCTTTCTCTTCATCTCTTACTTCTTTTGTCCTTTCTCCTGTTCACCTGCCACCACCAGGAGTGGTGTGTGTGTGTGTGTGTGTGTGTGTGTTGCTGGGGGTGCTCTTCACCTCCCCTTGTGGGAAGTTGATCCAAAACTGTGAGGTTGAAATAGTGCTTGAACTCCAATGACACTAGATGCTGCCATCCTGTGGCTTAGCATTAGTGTCTGGGATGATTGGGGCAAGATCTCAACCTCCCCGCAACCCACTTCACTGCTGGCAGAATCCCTCCTGCCCCCCCTGCTAGAGCCGCCTCCCTGGCCAACCTGGGTGGGGGTGGAGAAGAGGGTTCTGATAACTTGAGCTGTGGTTTGGAGGTAGAACAGCTGTCAAGGGTACTGAGGGGGAGGTAGCAGGAGCTCACCCTACAAGGTGGTGGGTTGGCACTGGAGGTTACTAGAAAGGACAAGAAGACTCCATTCTGGGGTTCAGGAGGTGAATTCATCCCTCAGTGGTGGGCAGGTAGTCAGTTTAAATACTGCTGGTTCCAGGTGCCCTTAATTCCCCCTGATTCCTCGGGGCGTTTGAGTCTTTGACAGGTTCTCGTTCCCTTGCAGCAGGAGGACGTCATGGCCAGAGTGATGCACCAGCTCCGCATCATCCGGCACTTGTGCCAGGTGCCTTAGACACTGCAGGGGCTGTGCCACTGAGGCCATCAGCAACTCCCGCTCCCTGCTGCAGGTACTGCTCTGGCTCACTGTAAATGGGGTGCTAGTGGAAGGGGAAATGGAGCCCCCTGGCACTCAGTAAAAGGGAAAGTGGTGGATTCTCCATCTCTTGATGTCATTTCATGAAGACTAGATGCCTTTCTGGAATGTGTGTGCCCAAAAAGTACCTATTGTACTATACAGGAAGCCTATGATATGCAGGGGGTTAGATGAGATGTTCTAAAGGTCTCTTCTGGCCATAAAGTGTAGTAATTTTGGAAACACTGAGTGTAGCATTGGGAGCAGCCTCTGATGCTTTACTGTCTAGCCGGCTTGCTTCCTAGAATGAAGACGCATCGAGTGGGGTGATCCACAGAGAGTAGCTGAAACCTTCAAAGTGTCAGGCCAGCAGCAGGACATTAGCACTTTAGGGTTTGGTTGCGTGTGGCAGTGATATCACAAAGGCCTTATCCTGGACCTCAGCCTATGGGTCAAAGGTGTTAGGGAGGTGGTTACCTGAGAGAGAGATGCTGACATCAGCCAGGCAGGACAGGAGCGCAGGGCCAGGGAAACCTCAGAGACCCCTTTGGCTTTGCTTTAGCAAGTCTCCTTCTCGAGGTCTCCCTTTTTAGGACTCAGAGAGTATTAGGGTTCAAGTATGTGAGCGCGAGGAGGAACCTCTTTCGAGTTTCTCCTTTTACTGATTTTACTAGAAAACAGACATCCCTGTTTAGAAAGTAAGAGCCTCCAAGAGGTTTTGGAACCTGCTCAGTCTGATCCATCTGGTGCCAGCTGAATTCTAGGCATGGAAAACACTAGTTCAAGGTGGCAGAATTTTAATCCCTCCCTTAATATTGTCTGGTAGAATCACTGGGGACATTAGGGTTTGTCCTTTTCGTTTTACCTTTTCCTCCATCCCTCCTTCCTTTCTCTTTATCTCTTACTTCTTTTGTCCTTTCTCTTGTTCCCCTCCCACCACCAGGAGTGGTATGTGTGTGTGTGTGTGTGTGTGTGTGTGTGTGTGTGTGTGTGTGTTGCTGGGGGTGCTCTTCACCTCCCCTTGTTGGGAGTTGATCCAAAACTGTATGGTTGAAATAGTGCTTGGACTCCACTGACACTAGATGCTGCCATCGTGTGGTTTAGCATTAGTGTCTGGGATGACTTGGGGCAAGATCTCAACCTCCCCGCAACCCACTTCACTGCTGCCAGAATCCCACCTGCCCCCCCTGCTAGAGCCGCCTCCCTGGCCAACCTGGGTGGGGGTGGAGAAGAGGGTTCTGATAACTTGAGCTGTGGTTTGGAGGTGGAACAGCTGTCAAGGGCACTGAGGGGGAGGTAGCAGGAGCTCACCCTACAAGGACGGGGGTTGGCACTGGAGATTCCTAGAAAGGAGAAGACGACTCCATTCTGGGGTTCAGGAGGTGAATTCATCCCTCAGTGGTGGGCAGGTGCTGGGTGTAAATACTGCTGGTTCCAGGTGTCCTTAATTGCCCCTGATTCCTCGGGGCATTTGAGTCTCTGACAGGTTCTCGTTCCCTTGCAGGAGGAGGACGTCACGGCCAAAGGGATGCACCAGCTCCGCATCATCCGGCACTTACGCCATGTGCCTGAGACACTGCAGGGGCTGTTCCTCTGAGGCCTTAGCAACTCCCTCTTCCGGCTGCAGGTACTGCTCTGGCTCACTGTAAATGGGGAGCTAGTGGAAGGGGAAATGGAGCCCCCTGGCACTCACTAAAAGGGAAAGTGGTGGATTCTCCAACTCTTGATGTCATTGATTGAAGACTAGATGCCTTTCTGGAATGTGTGTGCCCAAAAAGTAACTATTGTACTATACTGGAAGCCTATGATATGGAGGGGGTTAGATGAGATGCTGTAAAGGTCTCTTCTGGCCAGAAAGTCTCCTACTTTTGGAAACACTGAGTGTAGTATTGGGAGCAGCCTCTGATGTTTTACTGTCTAGCTAGCTTGCTTCCTAGAATGAAGACGAATTTTGTGGTGTGATCCACAGAGCGTAGCTCAAACCTTCAAAGTGTCAGGCCAGCAGCAGGACATGAGCACTTTAGGGTTTGGTTGGGTATGGCAGTGATATCACAAAGGCTTTTTCAAGGACCTCAGCGTACTGGTCAAAGGTGTTAGGGAGGTGGTGACCTCAGAGAGAGATGCTGTCTTCAGCCAGGGAGGACAGGGGCTTACGACCAGGGAAACCTCAGAGACCCCTGTGGCTTTCCTTCAGCAAGTCTCCTTCTCGAGGTTTCTTTTTGAGGACTGAGAGAGTGTTAGGGTTGACGTATGTGAGTGCGAGCAGGAGCCTCTTTCGAGTTTTCTCCTTTCCTTTTACTGATTTTACTTGAAAATTAGAAGGTAAGAGCCTCCAAGAGGTTTTGGAACCTGCTCAGTCTGATCCATCTGGTGCCAGCTGAATTCTCGGCATGGAAAACAGTAGTTTAAGGTGGCAGAATTTTCTTCCCTCCCTGGAATTTTGTCCCGTGGAATCACTGGGGACACTAGGGTTTGTCCTTTTCGTTTTACCTTTTCCTCCATCCCTCCTTCCTTTCTCTTCATCTCTTACTTCTTTTGTCCTTTCTCTTGTTCCCCTCCCACCTCCAGGAGTGGTGTGTGTGTTGCTGGGGGTGCTCTTCACCTCCCCTTGTGGGAAGTTGATCCAAAACTGTCAGGTTCAAATAGTGCTTGGACTCCACTGACACTAGATGCTGCCATCCTGTGGCTTAGCATTAGTGTCTGGGACAACTTGGGGCAAGATCTCAACTTCCCCGCAACCCACTTCACTGCTGGCAGAATCCCTCCTGCCCCCCCTGCTAGGGCCGCCTCCCTGCGCAACCTGGGTTGGGGTGGAGAAGAGGGTTCTGATAACTTGAGCTGTGGTTTGGAGGTAGAACAGCTGTCAAGGGTACTGAGGGGGAGGTAGCAGGAGCTCACCCTACAAGGTGGTGGGTTGGCACTGGAGGTTACTAGAAAGGACAAGAAGACTCCATTCTGGGGTTCAGGAGGTGAATTCATCCCTCAGTGGTGGGCAGGTAGTCAGTTTAAATACTGCTGGTTCCAGGTGCCCTTAATTCCCCCTGATTCCTCGGGGCGTTTGAGTCTCTGACAGGTTCTCGTTCCCTTGCAGGAGGAGGACGTCACGGCCAAAGTGATGCACCCGCATCATCCGCCACTTGCGCCAGGTGCCTGAGACACTGCAGGGGCTGCGCCTCTGAGGCCTTCAGCAACTCCCGCTCCCTGCTGCAGGTACTGCTCTGTCTCACTGTAAATGGGGTGCTAGTGGAAGGGGAAATGGAGCCCCCTGGCACTCACTAAAAGGGAAAGTGGTGGATTCTCCATCTCTTGATGTCATTGAATGAAGACTAGATGCCTTTCTGGAATGTGTGTGCCCAAAAAGTAACTATTGTACTATACAGGAGGCCTATGATATGCAGGTGCTTAGATGAGATGCTCTAAAGGTCTCTTGTGGCCATAAAGTCTACAAATTTTGGAAACACTGAGTGTAGTATTGGGAGCAGCCTGTGATGTTTTACTGTCTAGCCGGCTTGCTTCCTAGAATGAAGACGCATCTTCCTAGAATGAAGACTCATTGAGTGGGGTGATCCACAGAGAGTACCTGTGTCAAGGCTGTATCCCCACTTTGAAGTTTAGGGTACAAATGTAGGGGCCTGCATGAAAACCTCTAAGCTTAACCACCATCCCAAGGCTAATTTCCTCCCCTGGGTAGCCTTGAGAAACCTTTCACCAATTCCCTGGTGAATACAGATCCAAACCCCTTGGATCTTAAAACAAGGAGAAATAAACCATCCCCCCTCCTTCCTCCCACCAACTTCTGGTGAATACAGATCCAACCCCCTTGGATCTAAAAGAAGGAGAAATTAACCATTTCCCTCCTTCCTCCCACCAACTCCTGGTGAATCAAGATCCAAACTCCTTGGTTCTTAAAAATAAGGCTTTTAATTAAAGAAAAAGGTAAAAATCATCTCTGTAAAATCAGTATGGAAATTAACCTTACAGGGTAATCAAACTTAAAGAGCTCAGAGGACTCCCCTCTAGTCTTAGGTTCAAAGTACAGCAAACAAAGATAAACACTCTAGTAAAAGGTACATTTACAAGTTGAGAAAACAAAGGAAAACTAACACGCCTTGTTTGAAATAGGAGAGACTTGTTTAGAAAGATGTGGAGAACCTGGATTGATGTCTGGTCCCTCTCAGTCCCGAGGGCGAACACCCACACAAACAAAGAACACAAACAAAAGCCTTCCCCTCCCCAAGATTTGAAAGTATCTTGTCCCCTTATTGGTCCTTTAGGTCAGATGCCAGCCAGGTTACCTGAGCTTCTTAACCCTTTAGAGGGAAAAGGATTTTGGAGTCTCTGGCCAGGAGGATTTCTTAGTACTGTACACAGGACAGCTGTTACCCTTCCCTTTATAGTTATGACCACCTCAAACCTTCAAAGTGTCAGGCCAGCAGCAGGACATTAGCACTTCAGGGTTTGGTTGGGTGTGGCAGTGACATCACAAAGGCCTTTTGCAGGATGTCAGCTTATTGGTCAAATGTGTTAGGGAGGTGGTGACCTCAGAGAGAGATGCTGACATCAGCCTGGCAGGACAGGAGCACAGGGCCAGGGAAACCTCAGAGACCCTGTGGCTTTGCTTCAGCAAGTCTCCTTCTCGGGGTCTTTCTTTGAGGACTGAGAGAGTATTAGGGTTCACGTACGTGAGTGTGTGCAGGAGCCTCTTTCGAGTTTTCTCCTTTCCTTTTACTGATTTTACTAGAAAACAGACGTCCCTGTTTAGAAGGTAAGAGCCTCCAAGAGGTTTTGGCAGCTGCTCAGTCTGATCCACGTGGTGCCAGCTGAATTCTAGGCATGGAAAACAGTAGTTTAAGATGGCAGAATTTTATTCCATCCCTTGGATTTTGTGCCGTAGAATCACTGGGGACCTTAGGGTTTGTCCTTTTTGTTTTACCTTTTCCTCCATCCCTCCTTCCTTTCTCTTCATCTGTTACTTCTTTTGTCCTTTCTCCTCTTCCCCTCCCACCACAAGGAGTGGTGTGTGTGTGTGTGTGTGTGTGTTGCTGGGGGTGCTCATCACCTCTCCTTGTGGGAAGTTCATCGAAAACTGTGGGGTTGAAATAGCGTTTGGACTCCACTGACACTAGATGCTGCCATCCTGTGGCTTAGCATTAGTGTCTGGGATGACTTGGGTCAAGATCTCAACTTCCCCGCAACCCACTTCACTGCTGGCAGAATCCCTCCTGCCCCCCCTGCTAGAGCCGCCTCCCTGGCCAACCTGGGTGGGGGTGGAGAACAGTGTTTTTTTCATACGTTCATAGATTCTAGGACTGGAAGGGACCTCGAGAGGTCATCGAGTCCAGTCCCCTGCCCGCATGGCAGGACCATGTAACGGACTTATTAGATAAGGGAAATGCGGTGGACCTAATATACCTGGATTTCAGTAAAGTGTCTGGGATGACTTGGGTCAAGATCTCAACTTCCCCGCAACCCACTTCACTGCTGGCAGAATCCCTCCTGCCCCCCCTGCTAGAGCCGCCTCCCTGGCCAACCTGGGTGGGGGTGGAGAACAGTGTTTTTTTCATACGTTCATAGATTCTAGGACTGGAAGGGACCTCGAGAGGTCATCGAGTCCAGTCCCCTGCCCGCATGGCAGGACCATGTAACGGACTTATTAGATAAGGGAAATGCGGTGGACCTAATATACCTGGATTTCAGTAAAGCGTTTGATACTGTACCCCATGAGGAATTATTGGTTAAACTGGAAAACATGGGGATCGATATGAAAATCCAGAGGTGGATAAAGAATTGGTTAATGGGGAGAATGCAGCGGGTCGTATTAAAGGGTGAACTGTCGGGTTGGAGGGAGGTTACTAGTGGAGTGCCTCAAGGTTCGGTTTTGGGACCCATTTTATTTAATCTATTTATAACTGACCTCGGAACCGATTGCAAGAGTGGGCTGATAAAGTTTGCGGATGATACGAAGGTGGGAGGAGTTGCAAATTCGGAGGAGGATAGGGATATTCTGCAGGGAGACTTGAATGAGCTTGTGAATTGGAGTGTCAGAAATAAGATGAAATTTAATAGTGAAAAGTGTAAGGTGATGCACTTGGGGATGACTAATAACAATTTTAGTTACAAGATGGGGACGCATTGGTTAGAAGTAACGGAAGAGGAGAAGGACCTAGGGGTCCTTGTAGAGCGCAGGATGACTATGAGTCGACAATGTGACGTGGCTGTGAAAAAAGCCAATGCGGTCTTGGGATGTATTAGGCGAGGTATATCTAGTAGGGATAAGGAGGTCCTGCTTCCGTTGTATACGGCGCTGGTGAGACCTCATTTGGAGTACTGTGTGTAGTTCTGGTCTCCCATGTTTAAAAAAGATGAACTCAAATTGGAACGGGTGCAGAGAAGGGCGACTAGGATGATCAGAGGAATGGAAAACCTGTCGTATGAAAAGAGATTAGAGGAGCTCGGGTTGTTTAGTCTGACAAAACGAAGGCTGAGGGGGGATATGATTGCTATCTTTAAATATATCAGAGGGATAAATACAAGGGAGGGAGAGGAATTATTTCAGAGGAGTACTAATGTGGACACGAGAACCAATGGATATAAACTGGCCGTGGGGAAGTTCAGGCTTGAAATCAGACGAAGGTTTCTGACCGTCAGAGGGGTGAAATATTGGAACGGCCTTCCGAGGGAAACGGTGGGGGCAACGGACCTGTCTGGTTTTAAGATTAAGTTGGATAAGTTTATGGAGGGAATGGTTTAATGGTAAAACATAGTAGCCGAGGAAAACCAAGCAATGGTACGTAAATAGCATAATGGCAAACAAGGGTCAGGCTAGAGACTCTTGCCTACATGCTCGGGGTATTACTGATCGCCATATTTGGGGTCGGGAAGGAATTTTCCTCCAGGGTAGATTGGCTGAGCCTCTGGAGGTTTTTCGCCTTCCTCCGCAGCATGGGGCAGGGATCACTAGCAGGAGGGTCCCTGCCGATTGAAGTCACTAAAACACAGGATTGGGGACTTCAACGGCACAGTCCAGGGAAGGGTCTTGTGGCCTGCAGCATGCAGGGGGTCAGACCAGATGATCATAATGGTCCCTTCTGACCTTAAAGTCTATGAGTCTATGAGACCAAATACCATCCCTGATAGACATTTATCTAACCTCCTCTTAAATATCTCAAGAGATGGAGATTCCACAACCTCCCTCGGCAATTTATTCCAGTGTTTAACCACCCTGACAGTTAGGAACTTTTTCCTAATGTCCAACCTAGACCTCCCTTGCTGCACTTTAAACCCATTGCTTCTGGTTCTATCCTTAGAGGCTAAGGTGAACAAGTTTTCTCCCTCCTCCTTATGACACCCTTTTAAATACCTGAAAACTGCTATCATGTCTCCTCTCAGTCTTCTCTTTTCCAAACTAAACAAAGCCAATTCTTTCAGCCTTCCTTCATAGGTCATGTTCTCAAGACCTTTAATCATTCTTGTTGCTCTTCTCTGGACCCTTTCCAATTTCTCCACATCTTTTTTAAAATGCGGTGCCCAGAACTGGACACAATACTCCAGCTGAGGCCTAACCAGAGCAGAGTAGAGCGGAAGAATGACTTCTCGTGTCTTGCTCACAACACACCTGTTAATACATCCCAGAATCAGGTTTGCTTTTTTTGCAAGAGCATCACACTGTTGACTCATATTTAGCTTGTGGTCCACTATAACCCCTAGATCCCTTTCTGCCGTACTCCTTCCTAGACAGTCTCTTCCCATTCTGTATGTGTGAAACTGATTGTTCCTTCCTAAGTGGAGCACTTTGCATTTGTCTTTGTTAAACTTCATCCTGTTTAACTCAGACCATTTCTCCAATTTGTCCAGATCATTTTGAATTATGACCCTGTCCTCCAAAGCAGTTGCAATCCCTCCCAGTTTGGTATCATCCGCAAACTTAATAAGCGTACTTTCTATGCCAATATCTAAGTCGTTGATGAAGATATTGAACAGCGCCGGTCCCAAAACAGACCCCTGCGATACCCCACTCGTTATGGCTTTCCAGCAGGATTGGGAACTATTAATAACAACTCTCTGAGTACAGTTATCCAGCCAGTTATGCACCCACCTTATAGTAGCCCCATCTAAATTGTATTTGCCTAGTTTATCAATAAGAATATCATGCGAGACCGTATCAAAAGCCTTACTAAAGTCTAGGTATACCACATCCACAGCCTCACCCTTATCCACAAGGCTCGTTATCCTATCAAAGAAAGCTATCAGATTGGTTTGACATGATTTGTTCTTCACAAATCCATGCCGGCTGTTCCCTATCACCTTACCACCTTCCAAGTGTTTGCAGATGATTTCCTTAATTACTTGCTCCATTATCTTCCCTGGCACAGAAGTTAAACTCACTGGGGTCTGTAGTTTCCTGGGTTGTTTTTATTTCCCTTTTTATAGATGGGCACTATATTTGCCCTTTTCCAGTCTTCTGGAATCTCTCCCGTCTCCCATGATTTTCCAAAGATAATAGCTAGAGGCTCAGATACCTCCTCTATTAGCTCCTTGAGTATTCTAGGATGCATTTCATCAGGCCCGGGTGACTTGCAGGCATCTAACTTTTCTAAGTGATTTTTAACTTGTTCTTTTTTTATTTTATCTGCTAAACCTACCCCCTTCCCATTAGCATTCACTATGTTAGGCATTCCTTCAGACTTCTCGGTGAAGACCGAAACAAAGAAGTCATTAAGCATCTCCGCCATTTCCAAGTTTCCTGTTACTGTTTCTCCCTCTTCACTAAGCAGTGGGCCTACCCTGTCTTTGGTCTTCCTCTTGCTTCTAATGTATTGATAAAAAGTCTTCTTGTTTCCCTTTATTCCCGTAGTTAGTTTGAGCTCATTTTGTGCCTTTGCCTTTCTAATCTTGCCCCTGCATTCCTGTGTTGTTTGCCTATATTCATCCTTTGTTATCTGTCCCAGTTGCCATTTTTTATATGACTCCTTTTTATTTTTTAGATCATGCAAGATCTCATGGTTAAGCCAAGGTGGTCTTTTGCCACATTTTCTATCTTTCCTAACCAGCGGAATAGCTTGCTTTTGGGCCCTTAATAGTGTCCCTTTGAAAAACTGCCAACTCTCCTCAGTTGTTTTTCCCCTCAGTCTTGATTCCCATGGGACCTTACCTATCAGCTCTCTGAGCTTACCAAAATCTGCCTTCCTGAAATCCATTGTCTCTATTTTGCTGTTCTCCCTTCTATCCTTCCTTAGAATTGCAAACTCTATGATTTCATGATCACTTTCACCCAGGCTGCCTTCTACTTTCAAATTCTCAACGAGTTCCTCCCTATTTGTTAAAATCAAGTCTAGAACAGCTTCCCCCCAGTAGCTTTTTCAACCTTCTGAAATAAAAAGTTGTCTCCAATGCAGTCCAGGAATTTGTTGGATAGTCTGTGCCCCGCTGTGTTATTTTCCCAACATATAGCCGGATAGTTGAAGTCCCCCATCACCACCAAATCTTGGGCTTTGGATGATTTTGTTAGTTGCTTAAAAAAAGCCTCATCCACCTCTTCCACCTGGTTAGGTGGCCTGTAGTAGACTCCTAGCATGTCATCTCCCTTGTTTTTTACCCCTTTTAGCCTAACCCAGAGACTCTCAACACTTCCGTCTCCTATGTCCATCTCTACCTCAGTCCAAGTGTGTACATTTTTAATATACAAGGCAACACCTCCTCCCTTTTTCCCCTGTCTATCCTTCCTGAGCAAGCTGTACCCATCCACACCAACATTCCAATCATGTGTATTATCCCACCAAGTTTCAGTGATGCCAACAATGTCATAGTTGTATTTATTTATTAGCACTTCCAGTTCTTCCTGCTTATTCCCCATACTTCTCGCATTTGTATATAGGCATCTAAGATACTGCTTTGATCTTTCCTCCCAGTTTTGTCCCGACCCTCCTTTCCCTCTGACAATATAGCCCACACTCCCTCTCGTTTTTGACCCATCTCCCCGGTCTCCATGTTCCCCACTTACCTGTGGGCTTTGCTCACCTGTCCCCGTCGAACCTAGTTTAAAGCCCTCCTCACTAGGTTAGCCAGTCTGTGTCCAAAGGTACTAATAACTTGAGCTGTGGTTTGGAGGTGGAACAGCTGTCAAGGGCACTGAGGGGGAGATAGCAGGAGCTCATCCTTCAAGGAGGTGGGTTGGCACTGGAGGTTGCTAGAAAGGACAAGAAGACTCCATTCTGGGGTTCAGGAGGTGAATTTATCCCTCAGTGGTCGGCAGGTGCTGGGTGGAAATACTGCTGGTTCCAGGTGCCCTTAATTCCTCCAGATTCCTCGGGGCGTTTGAGTCTCTGACAGGTTCTCGTTCCCTTGCAGCAGGAGGACGTCACGGCCAAAAGTGATGCACCAGCTCCGCATCATCCGGCACTTGCGCCAGATTCCTGAGACACTGCAGGGGCTGTGCCTCTGAGGCCATCAGCAACTCCCGCTCCCTGCTGCAGGTACTGCTCTGTCTCACTGTAAATGGGGAACTAGTGGAAGGGGAAATGGAGCCCCCTGGTACTCACTAAAAGGGAAAGTGGTGGATTCTCCATCTCTTGATGTCATTGAATGAAGACTAGATGCCTTTCTGGAATGTGTGTGCCCAAAAAGTAACTATTGTACTATACAGGAGGCCTATGATATGCAGGGGCTTAGATGAGATGCTCTAAAGGTCTCTTGTGGCCATAAAGTCTACAAATTTTGGAAACACTGAGTGTAGTATTGGGAGCAGCCTCTGATGTTTTACTGTCTAGCCGGCTTGCTTCCTAGAATGAAGACGCATTGAGTGGGGTGATCCACACAGAGTAGCTCAAACCTTCAAAGTGTCAGGCCAGCAGCAGGACATTAGCACTTCCGGGGATGGGTGGGTGTGGCAGTGACATCACAAAGGCCTTTTCAGGACCTCAGCCTATTGGTCAAAGGTGTTAGGGAGGTGGTAACCTCAGAGAGAGATGCTGACATCAGCCAGGCAGGACAGGGGCTTAGGGCCAGGGAAACCTCAGAGACCCCTGTGACTTTCATAGAATCATAGAATCATAGAATATCAGGGTTGGAAGGGACCTCAAGAGGTCATCTACTCCAACCCCGTCCTCAAAGCAGGACCAATTCCCAACTAAATCATCCCAGCCAGGGCTTTGTCAAGCCGGGCCTTAAAAACCTCCAAGGAAGGAGACTCCACCACCTCCCTAGTTAATGCATTCCAGTGCTTCACCACCCTCCTAGTGAAATAGTGTTTCCTAATATCCAACCTGGACCTCCCCCACTGCAACTTGAGACCATTGCTCCTTGTTCTGTCATCTGCCACCACTGAGAACAACCGAGCTCCATCCTCTTTGGAACCCCCCTTCACGTAGTTGAAGGCTGCTATCAAATCCCCCCTCATTCTTCTCTTCTGGAGACTAAACAATCCCAGTTCCCTCAGCCTCTCCTCATAAGTCATGTGCTCCAGACCCCTAATCATTTTTGTTGCTCTCCACTGGACTCTTTCCAATTTTTCCACATCCTTCTTGTAGTGTGGGGCCTGTCGGAGAAAAACAGAGTTCTCACTATTTGTTTAGGTACAGCAAGTCAGATGCTTTATTAACTCTCACAATTGCCCAGAGGGAGAGAGCTAAGCAGGTCTCTCCCAGGTAACTAATTACAGCAAGCATTTATACCTTTCATTACAGAAATAACGAGGGACAGCTGCGTTTTGTTTCTACATAGGCCATCTTGATATCTCATTTCTTCACTTGTTTTGACTCTTGCCAACATACAATATTTTCTATACCTTATCTACACAAGGTCTTCTACACCTTATCTATACCAGGTCATAATGACTTCTTACACAGTTCTTTCTCACCCGCCTCACACATTCCTCGCTTCTACAAATCTCGCGTTATTAGGGTTACAGTTAGCCTAACTCTTGCTAACGAACTGTCATGCATTGCATCCCCTTCCTGTGAGCTCTTTCTCTGCTTCCACAGGCCCAAAACTGGACACAGTATTCCAGATGAGGCCTCACCAATGTCGAATAAAGGGGAACGATCACGTTCCTCGATCTGCTGGCAATGCCCCTACTTATACAGCCCAAAATGCCGTTAGCCTTCTTGGCAACAAGAGCACACTGTTGACTCATATCCAGCTTCTCGTCCACTGTGACCCCTAGGTCCTTTTCTGCAGAACTGCTACCTAGCCATTCGGTCCCTAGTCTGTAGCAGTGCATGGGATTCTTCCGTCCTAAGTGCAGGACTCTGCACTTGTCCTTGTTGAACTTCATCAGGTTTTTTTTGGCCCAATCCTCTAATTTGTCTAGGTCCCTCTGTATCCGATCCCTACCCTCTAGCGTATCTACCACGCCTCCTAGTTTAGTGTCATCTGCAAACTTGCTGAGAGTGCAGTCCACACCATCCTCCAGATCATTAATAAAGATATTAAACAAAACCGGCCCCAGGACCGACCCTTGGGGCACTACTCCGCTTGAAACCGGCTGCCAACTAGACATGGAGCCATTGATCACTACCCGTTGAGCCCGACGATCCAGCCAGCTTTCTATCCACCTTACAGTCCATTCATCCAGCCCATACTTCTTTAACTTGGTGGCAAGAATACTGTGGGAGAGCGTATCAAAAGCTTTGCTAAAGTCAAGGAATAACACATCCACTGCTTTCCCCTCATCCACAGAGCCAGTTATCTCATCATAGAAGGCAATTAGGTTAGTCAGGCACGACTTCCCCTTGGTGAATCCATGCTGACTGTTCCTGATCACTTTCCTCTCCTCTAAGTGTTTCATCATTGATTCCTTGAGGACCTGCTCCATGATTTTTCCAGGGACTGAGGTGAGGCTGACTGGCCTGTAGTTCCCCGGATCCTCCTCCTTCCCTTTTTTAAAGATGGGCACTACATTAGCCTTTTTCCAGTCATCCGGGACCTCCCTCGATCGCCATGAGTTTTCAAAAATAATGGCTAATGGCTGTGCAATCTCATCCGCCAAGTCCTTTAGCACCTTCGGATGCAGCGCATCCAGCCCCATGGAGTTGTGCACGTCCAGTTTTTCTAAATAGTCCCGAACCACTTCTTTCTCCACAGAGGGCTGGTCACCTTCTCCCCATATTGTGCTGCCCAGTGCAGCAGTCTGGGAGCTGACCTTGTTCGTGAAGACAGAGGCAAAAAAAGCATTGAGTACATTAGCTTTTTCCACATCCTCAGTCACTAGGTTGCCTCCCTCATTCAGTAAGGGGCCCACACTTTCCTTGACTTTCTTCTTGTTGCTAACATACCTGAAGAAACCCTTCTTGTTACTCTTAACATCTCTTGCTAGCTGCAACTCCAAGTGTGATTTGGCCTTCCTGATTTCACTCCTGCATGCCTGAGCAATATTTTTATACTCCTCCCTGGTCATTTGTCCAATCTTCCACTTCTTGTAAGCTTCTTTTTTGCGTTTAAGATCAGCAAGGATTTCACTGTTTAGCCAAGCTGGTCGCCTGCCATATTTACTATTCTTTCTACACATCGGGATGGTTTGTTCCTGCAACCGCAATAAGGATTCTTTAAAATACAGCCAGCTCTCCTGGACCCCTTTGCCCTTCATGTTATTCTCCCAGGGGATCCTGCCCATCTGTTCCCTGAGGGAGTCAAAGTCTGCTTTTCTGAAGTCCAGGGTCCGTATTCTGCTGCTCTCCTTTCTTCCTTGTGTCAGGATCCTGAACTCGACCATCTCATGGTCACTGCCTCCCAGGTTCCCATCCACTTTTGCTTCCCCTACTAATTCTTCCCTGTTTGTGAGCAGCAGGTCGAGAAAAGCTCTGCCCCTAGTTGGTTCCTCCAGCACTTGCACCAGGAAATTGTGCCCTACACTTTCCAAAAACTTCCTGGATTGTCTGTGCACCGCTGTATTGCTCTCCTAGCAGATATCAGGGTGATTAAAGTCTCCCATGAGAACCAGGGCCTGCGATCTAGCAACTTCTGCTAGTTGCCAGAAGAAAGCCTCGTCCACCTCATCCCCCTGGTCTGGTGGTCTATACCAGACTCCAACCGTGACATCCCCCTTGTTGCTCACACTTCTCAACTTTATCCAGAGACTCTCAGGTTTTTCTACAGTTTCATACCGGACCTCTGAGCACTCATACTCCTCTCTTACATACAATGCAACTCCCCCACCTTTTCTGCCCTGCCTGTCCTTCCTGAACAGTTTATATCCATCCATGACAGTACTCCAGTCATGTGAGTTATCCCACCAAGTGTCTGTTATTGCTTCAGCAAGTCTCCTTCTCGAGGTCTCTCTTTGAGGACTGAGAGAGTATTAGTGTTCACATGTGTGAGTGCGAGCAGGAGCCTCTTTGGAGTTTTCTCCTTTCCTTTGACGGATTTTACTAGAAAACAGACGTCCCTATTTAGAAGGTAAGAGCCTCCAAGAGGTTTTGGAACCTGCTCAGTCTGATCCATCTGGTGCCAGCTGAATTCTAGGCATGGAAAACACTAGTTTAAGGTGGCAGAATTTTATTCCCTCTGTGGGATTTTGTCCCGTAGAATCACAGGGGACATTAGTGTTTGTCATTTTCGTTTTACCTTTTCCTCCATCCCTCCTTCCTTTCTCTTCATCTCTTACTTCTTTTGTCCTTTCTCCTGTTCACCTGCCACCACCAGGAGTGGTGTGTGTGTGTGTGTGTGTGTGTGTGTGTGTGTGTTGCTGGGGGTGCTCTTCACCTCCCCTTGTGGGAAGTTGATCCAAAACTGTGGGGTTGAAATAGTGCTTGAACTCCAATGACACTAGATGCTGCCATCCTGTGGCTTAGCATTAGTGTCTGGGATGATTGGGGCAAGATCTCAACCTCCCCGCAACCCACTTCACTGCTGGCAGAATCCCTCCTGCCCCCCCTGCTAGAGCCGCCTCCCTGCCCAACCTGGGTGGGGGTGGAGAAGAGGGTTCTGATAACTTGAGCTGTGGTTTGGAGGTAGAACAGCTGTCAAGGGTACTGAGGGGGAGGTAGCAGGAGCTCACCCTACAAGGTGGTGGGTTGGCACTGGAGGTTACTAGAAAGGACAAGAAGACTCCATTCTGGGGTTCAGGAGGTGAATTCATCCCTCAGTGGTGGGCAGGTAGTCAGTTTAAATACTGCTGGTTCCAGGTGCCCTTAATTCCCCCTGATTCCTCGGGGGGTTTGAGTCTTTGACAGGTTCTCGTTCCCTTGCAGCAGGAGGACGTCATGGCCAGAGTGATGCACCAGCTCCGCATCATCCGGCACTTGTGCCAGGTGCCTTAGACGCTGCAGGGGCTGTGCCTCTGAGGCCATCAGCAACTCCCGCTCCCTGCTGCAGGTACTGCTCTGGCTCACTGTAAATGGGGTGCTAGTGGAAGGGGAAATGGAGCCCCCTGGCACTCAGTAAAAGGGAAAGTGGTGGATTCTCCATCTCTTGATGTCATTTCATGAAGACTAGATGCCTTTCTGGAATGTGTGTGCCCAAAAAGTACCTATTGTACTATACAGGAAGCCTATGATATGCAGGGGGTTAGATGAGATGTTCTAAAGGTCTCTTCTGGCCATAAAGTGTAGTAATTTTGGAAACACTGAGTGTAGCATTGGGAGCAGCCTCTGATGCTTTACTGTCTAGCCGGCTTGCTTCCTAGAATGAAGACGCATCGAGTGGGGTGATCCACAGAGAGTAGCTGAAACCTTCAAAGTGTCAGGCCAGCAGCAGGACATTAGCACTTCAGGGGATGGGTGGGTGTGGCAGTGACATCACAAAGGCCTTTTGCAGTGTAGTAGTTCCGGGGTGGGGCTCGTCCCTTCCTGGGGTACCTGGGAGCCAGGCCGCCCCGCTACAAAGCGAATAACAGTCTAGGGCCCAGACCTTTGGGTAGGGGCTGAGCACACAATTAGCAGTTCGGCGCTCAGGCCTTTGTGCAGGGACTGAGCACACAATCAACAGTTCAGAGCTCAGGCCCTTATGCAGGGACTGAGCACACAATCAACAGCTCCGGCCCTGGGTCAGGGCGGGGAACAAACCAGTAGTCAGTCAGCGGCCCAGGCCTTGTAGCAGGAGCTGGGTCAGTTTGGGTTAGCCCAGGCCCTAGGTCAGGGCGGGGCAGCAAACCAATCGTCAGTCAGAGGCCCAGGCCCCTTGGACAAGGAGGAGGAGAGACTGCCACCCAGCACGGGGTGGCAGTGGGGAACACAGGCCCACCCACTCCACTGTGTTCCAGCCCCGGGCCCTATCCGCAGCAGTCCGTCTGCCGCGCAGTCAGTGGGGATCCTGACCGCAACACACTGACATGGGTTCGGGGTCTGCTATCCCCGGGCCACTTCCCATCTCCTCCTCCACGGGTACCTGTTCCTCCTGAGTACCGTCTGCTGGGTCGCAGATCATGGGCTGCTCCGGGCCCCGAGCAGCAGGTAGCTCTGTCACACCCTCTGGGCCCTTGGCGGGGGGAAGCTCAGACCGTTCCTCAGGATACCGGGCTCTCGGCAGGCTCAGGTCCGCGGGAGCTCGGGCACCAGCGTCTGTCCTCTCTCGCTGCCGGCCAGCTACTGAGCGCTGTGGCTTGGCCTTTATACTTCCTGTCCCGCCCCTTGACTTCTGGGGGGTGGGGACAGGCCGCGGTGGCCTTCACTTCCTGGGGCGCCTGGGAGCCAGGCCGCCCCGCTACATGCAGTATCTCAGCGTATTGGTCAAAGGTGTTAGGGAGGTGGTGACCTCAGAGAGAGATGCTGACATCAGTCAGGGGCGCAGGGCCAGGGAAACCTCAGAGACCCCTGTGGCTTTGCTTTAGCAAGTCTCCTTCTCGAGGTCTCTCTTTGAGGACTGAGAGAGTATTAGGGTTCACGTATGTGAGTGAGAGCAGGAGCCTCTTTCGAGTTTTCTCCTTCCCTTTTACTGATTTTACTAGAAAACAGACGTCCCTGTTTAGAAGGTAAGAGCCTCCAAGAGGTTTTTGAACCTGCTCAGTCTGATCCACCTGGTGCCCGTTGAATTCTAGGCATGGAAAACACTAGTTCAAGGTGACAGAATTTTGTAGTCCACACGGGATTTTGTCCCGTGGAATCACTGGGGACATTAGGGTTTGTCCTTTTCGTTTTACCTTTTCCACCATCCCTCCTTCCTTTCTCTTCATCTCTTACTTCTTTTGTCCTTTCTCCTGTTCCCCTCCCACCACCAGGAGTGGTGTGTGTGTGTGTGTGTGTGTGTGTGTGTGTTGCTGGGGATGATCTTCACCTCCTCTTGTGGGACGTTCATCCAAATTGTGGGGTTGAAATAGTGCTTGGACTCCACAGACACTAGATGCTGCCATCCTGTGGCTTAGCGTTAGTGTCTTGGATGACTTGGGCAAGATCTCAACCTCCCCGCAACCCACTTCACTGCTGCCAGAATCCCTCCTGCCCCCACTGCTAGACCCGCCTCCCAGCCCAACCTTGGTGGGGGTCTAGAAGAGGTTTCTGATGACTTAAGCTGTGGTTTGGAGGTGGAACAGCTGTCAAGGACACTGAGGGGGAGGTAGCAGGAGCTCACCCTAGAAGGAGGGGGATTGGCACTGGAGGTTACTAGAAAGGACAAGAAGACTCCATTCTGGGATTCAGGAGGTGAATTCATCCCTCAGTGTTGGGCAGGTGCTGAGTGGAAATACTGCTGGTTCCAGGTGCCCTTAATTCCCCCTGATTCCTCGGGGCGTTTGAGTCTGACAGGTTCTCATTCCCTTGCAGCAGGAGGGCGTCACGGCCAAAGTGAGGCACCAGCTCCGCATCATCCATCACTTGCGCCAGGTGCCTGAGACACTGCAGGGGTTGTGCCTCTGAGGCCTTCAGCAACTCCCGCTCTCTGTTGCAGGTACTGCTCTGGCTCACTGTAAATGGGGAGCTAGTGGAAGGGGAAATGGAGCCCCCTGGCACTCAGTGAAAGGGAAAGTGGTGGATTCTCCATCTCTTGAAGTCATTGAATGAAACTAGATGCCTTTCTGGAATGTTTGTGCCCAAAAAGTAACTATTGTCCTATACAGGAAGCCTATGATATGCAGGGGGTTAGATGAGATGCTCTAAAGGTCTCTTCTGGCCATAAAGTGTATTAATTTTGGAAACACTGAGTGTAGCATTGGGAGCAGCCTCTAATGTTTTACTGTCTAACCGGCTTGCTTCCTAGAATGAAGACGCATTGAGTGGGGTGATCCACAGAGAGTAGCTCAAACCTCCAAAGTGTCAGGCCAGCAGCAGGATATTAGCACTTCAGGGGATGGGTGGGTGTGGCAGTGACATCACAAAGGCCTTTTGCAGGAGCTCAGCCTATTGGTCAAAGTTGTTAGGGAGGTGGTGACCTCAGAGAGAGATGCTCACATCAGCCAGGCAAAACAGGGGCGCAGGGCCAGGGAAACCTCAGAGACCCCTGTGGCTTTGCTTCAGCAAGTCTCCTTCTCGAGCTCTCTTTGAGGACTGAGAGAGTATTAGGGTTCACATATGTGAGTGTGAGCAGGAGCCTCTTTCGAGTTTTCTCCTTTCCTTTTACCCATTTTACTAGAAAACAGAAGTCCCTGTTGAGAAAGTAAGTGCCTCGGAGAGGTTTGTAACCTGTTCAGTCTGATCCACCTGGTGCCATCTGAATTCTAGGCATGGAAAACACTAGTTTAAGGTGGCAGAATTTTATTCCCTCCCTGGGATTTTGTCCCGTAGAATCACTGGGGATATTAGGAAAACAACAAGGAGTCTGGTGGCACCTTAAAGACTAACAGATTTATTTGGGCATAAGCTTTCGTGAGTAAAAACCTCACTTCTTCGGATGCATAGAGTGAAAGTTACAGATGCAGGCATTATATACTGACACATGGAGAGCAGGGAGTTACTTCACAAGTGGAGAACCAGTGTTGACAGGGCCAATTCAAAAATCAGGGTGGATGTAGTCCACTCCAAATAATAGATGAGGAGGTGTCAATTCCAGGAGAGGAAAAGCTGCTTCTGTAGTGAGCCAGCCACTCCCAGTCCCTATTCAAGCCCAGATTAATGGTGTTGAATTTGCAAATGAATTTTAGTTCTGCTGTTTCTCTTTGAAGTCTGTTTCTGAAGTTTTTTTGTTCAATGATAGTGACTTTTAAATCTGTAATAGAATGACCAGGGAGATTGAAGTGTTCACTTACTGGCTTATGTATGTTACCACTCCTGATGTCCGATTTGTGTCCATTTATTCTTTTGCGGAGGGACTGTCCGATTTGGCCAATGTACATGGGAGAGGGGCATTGCTGGCACATGATGGCATATATGACATTAGTGGATGTGCAGGTGAATGAGTCCCTGATGGTGTGGCTGATGTGGTTGGGTCCTCTGATGCTGTTGCCAGAGTAGATATGGGGACAGAGTAGGCAACGAGGTTTGCTACGGGGATAGGTTCCTGGGTTGGTGTTTCTGTGGTGTGGTGTGTAGTTGCTGGTGAGTATTTGCTTCAGGTTGGGGGGTTGTCTGTAAGCGAGGACTGGCCTGCCTCCCAAGGTCTGTGAGAGTAAGGGATCATTTTCCAGGATAGGTTGTAGATCGTGGATAATGCGCTGGAGAGGTTTTAGCTGGGGGCTGTATGTGATGGCCAGTGGTGTTCTGTTATTGTCCTTGTTGGGCCTGTCCTGTAGTAGGTGATTTCTGGGTACCCGTCTTGCTCTGTCAATCTGTTTCCTCACTTCCCCAGGTGGGTATTGTAGTTTTACGAATGCTTGATAAAGATCTTGTAGGTGTTTGTCTCTGTCTGAGGGGTTGGAGCAAATTCGGTTGTATCTTAGGGCTTGGCTGTAGACAATGGATCGTGTGATGTGTCTTGGATGGAAGCCGGAGGCATGTAGGTATGTTTAGCGGTCAGTAGGTTTCCGGTATAGGGTGGTGTTTATGTGACCATCACTTATTTGTACTGTAGTGTCCAGGAAGTGGATCTCTTGTGTGGACTGGTCCAGGCTGAGGTTGATGGTGGGGTGGAAATTGTTGAAGTCCAGGTGGAATTCTTCAAGGGCCTCCTTTCCGTGGGTCCATATGATGAAGATGTCGTCAATGTAGGGCAAGTAGAGGAGGGGCACTAGGGGACGAGAGCTGAGGAAGCGTTGTTCTAAGTCAGCCATAAAAATGTTGGCATACTGTGGGGCCATGCGAGTACCCATAGCAGTGCCACTGACTTGAAGGTATAAGTTGTCCCCAAATCTGAAGTGGTTGTGGGTGAGGACAAAGTCACAAAGCTCAGCCACCAGGCTTGCTGTGGCCTCATCAGGGATACTGTTCCTGACAGCTTGTAGTCCATCCTCATGTAGAATATTGGTATAAAGTGCTTCTACATGCATGGTGGCCAGGATGGTGTTTCCAGGAAGAACATCAATGCATTGTAGTTTCCTCAGGAAGTTGGTGGTGTCTCGAAGATAGCTGGGAGTGCTGGTAGCATAGGGCCTGAGGAGAGAGGCCAAATAGCCAGATAATCCTGCCGTCAGAGTGCCAATGCCTGAGATGATGGGGCGTCCAGGGTTTCCGGGTTTATGGATCTTGGGTAGCAGATAGAATACCCCTGGTCGGGGTTCTGGGGGTGTGTCCATGTAGATTTGTTCCCGTACTATAGCTGGGAGTTTCTTGAGCAGATGGTGTAGTTTCTTTTGGTATTCCTCAGTGGGATCAGAGGATAGTGGCCTGTAGAATGTGGTCTTGGAGAGTTGCCTGGCAGCCTCCTGTTCATAATCTGACCTGTTCATTATGACTACAGCACCTCCTTTGTCAGCCCCTTTGATGATAATGTCAGAGTTGTTTCTGAGGCTGTGGATGGCATTGCGTTCTGTACGGCTGAGGTTATGGGACAAGTGATGTTGTTTGTCCACAATTTCAGCCTGTGCACGTCTGCGGAAACACTCTATGTAGAGGTCCAGTCTGTCATTTCGACCGTCAGGAGGAGTCCACGCAGAATTCTTCTTTTTGTAGTGTTGGTAGGAGGGTTCCTGTGGGTCAGTGCACTGTTCAGTGGTGCGTTGAAAATATTCCTTGAGTCGGAGACGAGGAAAGTAGGCTTCCAGATCACCGCAGAACTGTATCATGTTCGTGGGGACGGTGGGACAGAAAGAGAGTCCCCGAGATAGGACAGACTCTTCTGCTGGGCTAAGCGTGTGGTTGGAAAGATTGACAATGTTGTTAGATGAGTTGAGGGTACCATTGTTATAGCCCCTAGTGGCAGGTATTAGTTTAGATAACTTACAGTCCTTTTTCCTCTGTAGAGAAGTGAAGTGTGCATTGTAAATGGCTTGTCTCATTTTTGTAAAGTCCAGCCACGTGGAAGTTTGTGTAGAAGGCTGGTATTGTATGAGAGTCTCCAGTTCTGAGAGCTCATTCTTGATCTTCTCCTGTCTGCTGTACAGGATGCTGATCAGGTGGTTCCTCAGTTTCTTTGAGAGAGTGTGTGGCACAATCTCTCACCATACTCAGTGTAGTATGTTGATTGCAATGGATTTTTTACCTTCAGTCCTTTTGGTATGATGTCCATCTGTTTGCATTTGGAGAGGAAGATGATGTCTGTCTGTATCTGTGCAAGTTTTTTGTTGAGGTTGATGGATTTCCACTCCATACGGCTAAATTTAGTGCCTTGCATGGTGTCAAGTATCAGGGGGTAGCCATGTTAGTCTGTATCTACAAAAACAACAAGGAGTCTGGTGGCACCTTAAAGACTAACAGATTTATTTGGGCATAAGCTTTCGTGAGTAAAAACCTCACTTCTTCGGATGCATAGAGTGAAAGTTACAGATGCAGGCATTATATACTGACACATGGAGAGCAGGGAGTTACTTCACAAGTGGAGAACCAGTGTTGACAGGGCCAATTCAAAAATCAGGGTGGATGTAGTCCACTCCCAATAATAGATGAGGAGGTGTCAATTCCAGGAGAGGAAAAGCTGCTTCTGTAGTGAGCCAGCCACTCCCAGTCCCTATTCAAGCCCAGATTAATGGTGTTGAATTTGCAAATGAATTTTAGTTCTGCTGTTTCTCTTTGAAGTCTGTTTCTGAAGTTTTTTTTGTTCAATGATAGTGACTTTTAAATCTGTAATAGAATGACCAGGGAGATTGAAGTGTTCACATACTGGCTTATGTATGTTACCATTCCTGATGTCCGACATGGGGACATTAGGGTTTGTCCTTTTCCTTTTCCCTTTTCCTCCATCCCTCCTTCCTTTCTCTTCATCTCTTACTTCTTTTGTCCTTTCTCTTGTTCCCCTCACACCACCAGGAGTGGTGTGTGTGTGTGTGTGTGTGTGTGTGGTGCTGATGGTTCTCTTCTCCTCCCCTTGTGGGGAGTTGATCCAAAACTGTGGGGTTGAAATAGTGCTTGGACCCCACTGACAGTAGATGCTGCCATTGTGTGACTTAGCATTAGTGTCTGGGATGACTTGGGTCAAGATCTCAACCTCCCTGCAACCTACTTCACTGCTGTCAGAATCCCTCCTGCACAGCCTCTTAGAGCCGCCTCCCAGCCCAACCTGTGTCGGGGTGGAGAAGAGGGTTCTGATGACTTGAGCTGTGGTTTGGAGGTGGAATATCTGTGAAGGGCACTGAGCAGGAGGTAGCAGGAGCTCACCCTACAAGGAGGGGGGTTGGCTCTGGAGGTTTCTAGAAAGGAGAAGAAGACTCCATTTTGGGGTTCAGGAGGTGAATTCATCTCTCATTGATGGGCAGGTGCTGGGTGGAAATGCTGCTGGTTCCAGGTTCCCTTAATTCCCCCTGATTCCTCGGGGCGTTTGAGTCTCTGACAGGTTCTCGTTCCCTTGCAGCAGGAGGACGTCACGGCCAAAATGATGCACCAGCTCCGCATCATCCTGCACTTACGCCACGTGCCTGAGACACTGCAGGAGCTGCGCCTCTGAGGCCTTCAGGAACTCCCGCTCCCTGCTGCAGGTACTGCTCTGGCTCACTGTAAATGGGGAGCTAGTGGAAGGGGAAATGGAACCCCCTGGCACTCACTAAAAGGGAAAGTGATGGATTCTCCATCTCTTAATGTCATTTAATTTAGACTAGATACCTTTCTGGAATGTTTGTACCCAAAAAGTAACTATTGTACTATACAGGAAGCCCATGATATGCAGGGGCTTAGATTAGATGCTCTAAAGGTCTCTTCTGGCCATAAAGTGTAGTAATTTTGGAAACACGGAGTGTAGCATTGGGAGCAGCCTCTGATGTTTTATTGTCTAGCCGGCTTGCTTCCTAGAATGAAGACCCATTGAGTGGGGTGATTCACAGAGAGTAGCTCAAACCTTCAAAGTGTCAGGCCAGCAGGAGGACATTAGCACTTCAGGGTTTGGTTGGGTGTGGCAGTGACATCACAAAGGCCTTTTGCAGGACGTCAGCTTATTGGTCAAATGTGTTAGGGAGGTGGTGACCTCAGAGAGAGATGCTGACATCAGAGAGAGATGCTGACATGAGGGCCAGGGAAAGCTCAGAGACCCCTCTGGCTTTGCTTCAGCAAGTCTCCTCCTTGAGGTCTCTCTTTGAGGAAAGTAAGTGCCTCGGAGAGGTTTGTATCCTGTTCAGTCTGATCCACCTGGTGCCAGCTGAATTCTAAGCATGGAAAACACTAGTTCAAGCTGGCAGAATTTTATTCCCTCCCTGTGATTTTGTCCCGTAGAATCACTGGGGACATTAGTGTTTGTCCTTTTCATTTTACCTTTTCCTCCCTCCCTCCTTCCTTTCTCTTCATCTCTTACTTCTTTTGTCCTTTCTCCTGTTCCCCTCCCACCACCGGGAGTGGTTTGTGTGTGTGTGTGTGTTTGTGTGTTGCTGGGGGTGCTCTTCACCTCCCTTTGTGGGGAGTTCATCCAAACCTGTGTGGTTGAAATAGTGCTTGGACTCCACTGACACTAGATGCTGCCATCGTGTGGATTATCATTGGTGTCTGGGATGACTTGGGGCAAGATCTCAACCTCCCCTCAACCCACTTCACTTCTGGCAGAATCCCTCCTGCCCCCCCGCTAGAGCCGCCTCGATGCCCAACCTGGTTGGGGGTGCAGAAGAGGGTTCTGATAACTTGAGGTTTGGTTTGGAGGTAGAACAGCTGTCAAGGGTACTGAGGGGGAGGTAGCAGGAGCTCACCCTACAAGGTGGTGGGTTGGCACTGGAGGTTACTAGAAAGGACAAGAAGACTCCATTCTGGGGTTCAGGAGGTGAATTCATCCCTCAGTGGTGGGCAGGTAGTCAGTTTAAATACTGCTGGTTCCAGGTGCCCTTAATTCCCCCTGATTCCTCGGGGCGTTTGAGTCTCTGACAGGTTCTCGTTCCCTTGCAGGAGGAGGACGTCACGGCCAAAGTGATGCACCCGCATCATTCGCCACTTGCGCCAGGTGCCTGAGACACTGCAGGGGCTGCGCCTCTGAGGCCTTCAGCAACTCCCGCTCCCTGCTGCAGGTACTGCTCTGTCTCCCTGTAAATGGCGAGCTAGTGGAAGGGGAAATGGAGCCCCCTGGCACTCACTAAAAGGGAAAGTGGTGGATTCCCCATCTCTTGATGTCATTGAATGAAGACTAGATGCCTTTCTGGAATGTGTGCGCCCAAAAAGTAACTATTGTACTGTACAGGAGGCCTATGATATGCAGGGGCTTAGATGAGATGCTCTAAAGGTCTCTTGTGGCCATAAAGTCTACAAATTTTGGAAACACTGAGTGTAGTATTGGGAGCAGCCTGTGATGTTTTACTGTCTAGCCGGCTTGCTTCCTAGAATGAAGACGCATTGAGTGGGGTGATCCACAGAGAGTACCTGTGTCAAGGCTGTATCCCCACTTTGAAGTTTAGGGTACAAATGTAGGGGCCTGCATTAAAACTTGTAAGCTTAACCACCATCCCAAGGCTAATTTCCTCCCCTGGGTAGCCTTGAGAAACCTTTCAGCAATTCCCTGGTGAATACAGATCCAAACCCCTTGGATCTTAAAACAAGGAGAAATAAACCGTCCCCCCTCCTTCCTCCCACCAACTTCTGGTGAATACAGATCCAACCCCCTTGGATCTAAAAGAAGGAGAAATTAACCATTCCCCTCCTTCCTCCCACCAACTCCTGGTGAATCAAGATCCAAACTCCTTGGATCTTAAAACAAGGAAAAATCAATCAGGTTCTTAAAAATAAGGCTTTTAATTAAAGAAAAAGGTAAAAATCATCTCTGTAAAATCAGTATGGAAATTAACCTTACAGGGTAATCAAACTTAAAGAGCTCAGAGGACTCCCCTCTAGTCTTAGGTTCAAAGTACAGCAAACAAAGATAAACACTCTAGTAAAAGGTACATTTACAAGTTGAGAAAACAAAGGAAAACTAACACGCCTTGTTTGAAATAGGAGAGACTTGTTTAGAAAGATGTGGAGAACCTGGATTGATGTCTGGTCCCTCTCAGTCCCGAGGGCGAACACCCACACAAACAAAGAACACAAACAAAAGCCTTCCCCTCCCCAAGATTTGAAAGTATCTTGTCCCCTTATTGGTCCTTTAGGTCAGATGCCAGCCAGGTTACCTGAGCTTCTTAACCCTTTACAGGGAAAAGGATTTTGGAGTCTCTGGCCAGGAGGATTTTATAGTACTGTACACAGGACAGCTGTTACCCTTCCCTTTATAGTTATGACAACCTCAAACCTTCAAAGTGTCAGGCCAGCAGCAGGACATTAGCACTTCAGGGTTTGGTTGGGTGTGGCAGTGACATCACAAAGGCCTTTTGCAGGATGTCAGCTTATTGGTCAAATGTGTTAGGGAGGTGGTGACCTCAGAGAGAGATGCTGATATCAGCCAGGCAGGACAGGGGCCCAGGGCCAGGGAAACCTCAGAGACCCCTGTGGCTTTGCTTCAGGAAGTCTCCTTCTCGAGGTCTCTCTTTGAGGACTGAGAGAGTATTAGGGTTCACATATGTGAATGCGAGGAGGAACCTCTTTCGAGTTGTTTCCTTTCCTTTTACTGATTTTACTAGAAAACAGACGTCCCTGTTGAGAAAGTAAGTGCCTCGGAGAGGTTTGTAACCTCTTCAGTCTGATCCACCTGGTGCCAGCTGAATTCTAGGCATGGAAAACAGTAGTTTAAGATGGCAGAATTTTATTTCATCCCTTGGATTTTGTGCCGTAGAATCACTGGGGACATTAGGATTTGTCCTTTTTGTTTTACCTTTTCCTCCATCGCTCCTTCCTTTCTCTTCATCTCTTACTTCTTTTCTCCTTTCTCCTGTTCCTCAAAAACTGTGGGGTTGAAATAGTGTTTGGACTCCACTGACACTAGATGCTGCCATCCTGTGGCTTAGCATTAGTGTCTGGGATGACTTGGGGCAAGATCTCAACTTCCCCTCAACCCACTTCACTGCTGCCAGAATCCCTCCTGCCCCCCCTGCTAGAGCCGCCTCCCTGGCCAACCTGGGTGGGGGTGGAGAACAGTGTTTTTTTCATACATTCATAGATTCTAGGACTGGAAGGGACCTCGAGAGGTCATCGAGTCCAGTCCCCTGCCCGCATGGCAGGACCAAATACCATCTAGACCATCCCTGATAGACATTTATCTAACCTACTCTTAAATATCTCAAGAGATGGAGATTCCACAACCTCCCTCGGCAATTTATTCCAGTGTTTAACCACCCTGACAGTTAGGAACTTTTTCCTAATGTCCAACCTAGACCTCCCTTGCTGCAGTTTAAACCCTTTGCTTCTGGTTCTATCCTTAGAGGCTAAGGTGAACAAGTTTTCTCCCACCTCCTTATGACACCCTTTTAAATACCTGAAAACTGCTATCATGTCTCCTCTCAGTCTTCTCTTTTCCAAACTAAACAAAGCCAATTCTTTCAGCCTTCCTTCATAGGTCATGTTCTCAAGACCTTTAATCATTCTTGTTGCTCTTCTCTGGACCCTTTCCAATTTCTCCACATCTTTTTTAAAATGCGGTGCCCAGAACTGGACACAATACTCCAGCTGAGGCCTAACCAGAGCAGAGTAGAGCGGAAGAATGACTTCTCGTGTCTTGCTCACAACACACCTGTTAATACATCCCAGAATCAGGTTTGCTTTTTTTGCAAGAGCATCACACTGTTGACTCATATTTAGCTTGTGGTCCACTATAACCCCTAGATCCCTTTCTGCCGTACTCCTTCCTAGACAGTCTCTTCCCATTCTGTATGTGTGAAACTGATTGTTCCTTCCTAAGTGGAGCACTTTGCATTTGTCTTTGTTAAACTTCATCCTGTTTAACTCAGACCATTTCTCCAATTTGTCCAGATCATTTTGAATTATGACCCTGTCCTCCAAAGCAGTTGCAATCCCTCCCAGTTTGGTATCATCCGCAAACTTAATAAGCGTACTTTCTATGCCAATATCTAAGTCGTTGATGAAGATATTGAACAGCGCCGGTCCCAAAACAGACCCCTGCGATACCCCACTCGTTATGGCTTTCCAGCAGGATTGGGAACTATTAATAACAACTCTCTGAGTACGGTTATCCAGCCAGTTATGCACCCACCTTATAGTAGCCCCATCTAAATTGTATTTGCCTAGTTTATCAATAAGAATATCATGCGAGACCGTATCAAATGCCTTACTAAAGTCTAGGTATACCACATCCACAGCCTCACCCTTATCCACAAGGCTCGTTATCCTATCAAAGAAAGCTATCAGATTGGTTTGACATGATTTGTTCTTCACAAATCCATGCTGGCTGTTCCCTATCACCTTACCACCTTCCAAGTGTTTGCAGATGATTTCCTTAATTACTTGCTCCATTATCTTCCCTGGCACAGAAGTTAAACTCACTGGGGTCTGTAGTTTCCTGGGTTGTTTTTATTTCCCTTTTTATAGATGGGCACTATATTTGCCCTTTTCCAGTCTTCTGGAATCTCTCCCGTCTCCCATGATTTTCCAAAGATAATAGCTAGAGGCTCAGATACCTCCTCTATTAGCTCCTTGAGTATTCTAGGATGCATTTCATCAGGCCCGGGTGACTTGCAGGCATCTAACTTTTCTAAGTGATTTTTAACTTGTTCTTTTTTTATTTTATCTGCTAAACCTACCCCCTTCCCATTAGCATTCACTATGTTAGGCATTCCTTCAGACTTCTCGGTGAAGACCGAAACAAAGAAGTCATTAAGCATCTCCGCCATTTCCAAGTTTCCTGTTACTGTTTCTCCCTCTTCACTAAGCAGTGGGCCTACCCTGTCTTTGGTCTTCCTCTTGCTTCTAATGTATTGATAAAAAGTCTTCTTGTTTCCCTTTATTCCCGTAGCTAGTTTGAGCTCATTTTGTGCCTTTGCCTTTCTAATCTTGCCCCTGCATTCCTGTGTTGTTTGCCTATATTCATCCTTTGTAATCTGTCCCAGTTTCCATTTTTGATATGACTCCTTTTTATTTTTTAGATCATGCAAGATCTCATGGTTAAGCCAAGGTGGTCTTTTGCCACATTTTCTATCTTTCCTAACCAGCGGAATAGCTTGCTTTTGGGCCCTTAATAGTGTCCCTTTGAAAAACTGCCAACTCTCCTCAGTTGTTTTTCCCCTCAGTCTTGATTCCCATGGGACCTTACCTATCAGCTCTCTGAGCTTACCAAAATCTGCCTTCCTGAAATCCATTGTCTCTATTTTGCTGTTCTCCCTTCTACCCTTCCTTAGAATTGCAAACTCTATGATTTCATGATCACTTTCATGCAGGCTGCCTTCTACTTTCAAATTCTCAACGAGTTCCTCCCTATTTGTTAAAATCAAGTCTAGAACAGCTTCCCCCCAGTAGCTTTTTCAACCTTCTGAAATAAAAAGTTGTCTCCAATGCAGTCCAGGAATTTGTTGGATAGTCTGTGCCCCGCTGTGTTATTTTCCCAACATATAGCCGGATAGTTGAAGTCCCCCATCACCACCAAATCTTGGGCTTTGGATGATTTTGTTAGTTGCTTAAAAAAAGCCTCATCCACCTCTTCCACCTGGTTAGGTGGCCTGTAGTAGACTCCTAGCATGACATCTCCCTTGTTTTTTACCCCTTTTAGCCTAACCCAGAGACTCTCAACACTTCCGTCTCCTATGTCCATCTCTACCTCAGTCCAAGTGTGTACATTTTTAATATACAAGGCAACACCTCCTCCCTTTTTCCCCTGTCTATCCTTCCTGAGCAAGCTGTACCCATCCACACCAACATTCCAATCATGTGTATTATCCCACCAAGTTTCAGTGATGCCAACAATGTCATAGTTGTATTTATTTATTAGCACTTCCAGTTCTTCCTGCTTATTCCCCATACTTCTCGCATTTGTATATAGGCATCTAAGATACTGGTTTGATCTTTCCTCCCAGTTTAGTCCCGACCCTCCTTTCCCTCTGACAATATAGCCCACACTCCCTCTCGTTTTTGACCCATCTCCCCGGTCTCCATGTTCCCCACTTACCTGTGGGCTTTGCTCACCTGTCCCCGTCGAACCTAGTTTAAAGCCCTCCTCACTAGGTTAGCCAGTCTGTGTCCAAAGGTACTAATAACTTGAGCTGTGGTTTGGAGGTGGAACAGCTGTCAAGGGCACTGAGGGGGAGATAGCAGGAGCTCATCCTTCAAGGAGGGGGGTTGGCACTGGAGGTTACTAGAAAGGACAAGAAGACTCCATTCTGGGGTTCAGGAGGTGAATTTATCCCTCAGTGGTCGGCAGGTGCTGGGTGGAAATACTGCTGGTTCCAGGTGCCCTTAATTCCTCCAGATTCCTCGGGGCGTTTGAGTCTCTGACAGGTTCTCGTTCCCTTGCAGCAGGAGGACGTCACGGCCAAAAGTGATGCACCAGCTCCGCATCATCCGGCACTTGCGCCAGATTCCTGAGACACTGCAGGGGCTGTGCCTCTGAGGCCATCAGCAACTCCCGCTCCCTGCTGCAGGTACTGCTCTGTCTCACTGTAAATGGGGAACTAGTGGAAGGGGAAATGGAGCCCCCTGGTACTCACTAAAAGGGAAAGTGGTGGATTCTCCATCTGTTGATGTCATTGAATGAAGACTAGATGCCTTTCTGGAATGTGTGTGCCCAAAAAGTAACTATTGTACTATACAGGAGGCCTATGATATGCAGGGGCTTAAATGAGATGCTCTAAAGGTCTCTTGTGGCCATAAAGTCTACAAATTTTGGAAACACTGAGTGTAGTATTGGGAGCAGCCTCTGATGTTTTACTGTCTAGCCGGCTTGCTTCCTAGAATGAAGACGCATTGAGTGGGGTGATCCACACAGAGTAGCTCAAACCTTCAAAGTGTCAGGCCAGCAGCAGGACATTAGCACTTCCGGGGATGGGTGGTTGTGGCAGTGACATCACAAAGGCCTTTTCAGGACCTCAGCCTATTGGTCAAAGGTGTTAGGGAGGTGGTAACCTCAGAGAGAGATGCTGACATCAGCCAGGCAGGACAGGGGCTTAGGGCCAGGGAAACCTCAGAGACCCCTGTGACTTTCATAGAATCATAGAATCATAGAATATCAGGGTTGGAAGGGACCTCAAGAGGTCATCTACTCCAACCCCGTCCTCAAAGCAGGACCAATTCCCAACTAAATCATCCCAGCCAGGGCTTTGTCAAGCCGGGCCTTAAAAACCTCCAAGGAAGGAGACTCCACCACCTCCCTAGTTAATGCATTCCAGTGCTTCACCACCCTCCTAGTGAAATAGTGTTTCCTAATATCCAACCTGGACCTCCCCCACTGCAACTTGAGACCATTGCTCCTTGTTCTGTCATCTGCCACCACTGAGAACAACCGAGCTCCATCCTCTTTGGAACCCCCCTTCACGTAGTTGAAGGCTGCTATCAAATCCCCCCTCATTCTTCTCTTCTGGAGACTAAACAATCCCAGTTCCCTCAGCCTCTCCTCATAAGTCATGTGCTCCAGACCCCTAATCATTTTTGTTGCTCTCCACTGGACTCTTTCCAATTTTTCCACATCCTTCTTGTAGTGTGGGGCCTGTCGGAGAAAAACAGAGTTCTCACTATTTGTTTAGGTACAGCAAGTCAGATGCTTTATTAACTCTCACAATTGCCCAGAGGGAGAGAGCTAAGCAGGTCTCTCCCAGGTAACTAATTACAGCAAGCATTTATACCTTTCATTACAGAAATAACGAGGGACAGCTGCGTTTTGTTTCTACATAGGCCATCTTGATATCTCATTTCTTCACTTGTTTTGACTCTTGCCAACATACAATATTTTCTATACCTTATCTACACAAGGTCTTCTACACCTTATCTATACCAGGTCATAATGACTTCTTACACAGTTCTTTCTCACCCGCCTCACACATTCCTCGCTTCTACAAATCTCGCGTTATTAGGGTTACAGTTAGCCTAACTCTTGCTAACGAACTGTCATGCATTGCATCCCCTTCCTGTGAGCTCTTTCTCTGCTTCCACAGGCCCAAAACTGGACACAGTATTCCAGATGAGGCCTCACCAATGTCGAATAAAGGGGAACGATCACGTTCCTCGATCTGCTGGCAATGCCCCTACTTATACAGCCCAAAATGCCGTTAGCCTTCTTGGCAACAAGAGCACACTGTTGACTCATATCCAGCTTCTCGTCCACTGTGACCCCTAGGTCCTTTTCTGCAGAACTGCTACCTAGCCATTCGGTCCCTAGTCTGTAGCAGTGCATGGGATTCTTCCGTCCTAAGTGCAGGACTCTGCACTTGTCCTTGTTGAACTTCATCAGGTTTTTTTCTGCCCAATCCTCTAATTTGTCTAGGTCCCTCTGTATCCGATCCCTACCCTCTAGCGTATCTACCACGCCTCCTAGTTTAGTGTCATCTGCAAACTTGCTGAGAGTGCAGTCCACACCATCCTCCAGATCATTAATAAAGATATTAAACAAAACCGGCCCCAGGACCGACCCTTGGGGCACTACTCCGCTTGAAACCGGCTGCCAACTAGACATGGAGCCATTGATCACTACCCGTTGAGCCCGACGATCCAGCCAGCTTTCTATCCACCTTACAGTCCATTCATCCATCCATCCCATACTTCTTTAACTTGGTGGCAAGAATACTGTGGGAGAGCGTATCAAAAGCTTTGCTAAAGTCAAGGAATAACACATCCACTGCTTTCCCCTCATCCACAGAGCCAGTTATCTCATCATAGAAGGCAATTAGGTTAGTCAGGCACGACTTCCCCTTGGTGAATCCATGCTGACTGTTCCTGATCACTTTCCTCTCCTCTAAGTGTTTCATCATTGATTCCTTGAGGACCTGCTCCATGATTTTTCCAGGGACTGAGGTGAGGCTGACTGGCCTGTAGTTCCCCGGATCCTCCTCCTTCCCTTTTTTAAAGATGGGCACTACATTAGCCTTTTTCCAGTCATCCGGGACCTCCCTCGATCGCCATGAGTTTTCAAAAATAATGGCTAATGGCTGTGCAATCTCATCCGCCAAGTCCTTTAGCACCCTCGGATGCAGCGCATCCAGCCCCATGGAGTTGTGCACGTCCAGTTTTTCTAAATAGTCCCGAACCACTTCTTTCTCCACAGAGGGCTGGTCACCTTCTCCCCATATTGTGCTGCCCAGTGCAGCAGTCTGGGAGCTGACCTTGTTCGTGAAGACAGAGGCAAAAAAAGCATTGAGTACATTAGCTTTTTCCACATCCTCAGTCACTAGGTTGCCTCCCTCATTCAGTAAGGGGCCCACACTTTCCTTGACTTTCTTCTTGTTGCTAACATACCTGAAGAAACCCTTCTTGTTACTCTTAACATCTCTTGCTAGCTGCAACTCCAAGTGTGATTTGGCCTTCCTGATTTCACTCCTGCATGCCTGAGCAATATTTTTATACTCCTCCCTGGTCATTTGTCCAATCTTCCACTTCTTGTAAGCTTCTTTTTTGCGTTTAAGATCAGCAAGGATTTCACTGTTTAGCCAAGCTGGTCGCCTGCCATATTTACTATTCTTTCTACACATCGGGATGGTTTGTTCCTGCAACCGCAATAAGGATTCTTTAAAATACAGCCAGCTCTCCTGGACCCCTTTGCCCTTCATGTTATTCTCCCAGGGGATCCTGCCCATCTGTTCCCTGAGGGAGTCAAAGTCTGCTTTTCTGAAGTCCAGGGTCCGTATTCTGCTGCTCTCCTTTCTTCCTTGTGTCAGGATCCTGAACTCGACCATCTCATGGTCACTGCCTCCCAGGTTCCCATCCACTTTTGCTTCCCCTACTAATTCTTCCCTGTTTGTGAGCAGCAGGTCGAGAAAAGCTCTGCCCCTAGTTGGTTCCTCCAGCACTTGCACCAGGAAATTGTGCCCTACACTTTCCAAAAACTTCCTGGATTGTCTGTGCACCGCTGTATTGCTCTCCTAGCAGATATCAGGGTGATTAAAGTCTCCCATGAGAACCAGGGCCTGCGATCTAGCAACTTCTGCTAGTTGCCAGAAGAAAGCCTCGTCCACCTCATCCCCCTGGTCTGGTGGTCTATACCAGACTCCAACCGTGACATCCCCCTTGTTGCTCACACTTCTCAACTTTATCCAGAGACTCTCAGGTTTTTCTACAGTTTCATACCGGACCTCTGAGCACTCATACTCCTCTCTTACATACAATGCAACTCCCCCACCTTTTCTGCCCTGCCTGTCCTTCCTGAACAGTTTATATCCATCCATGACAGTACTCCAGTCATGTGAGTTATCCCACCAAGTGTCTGTTATTGCTTCAGCAAGTCTCCTTCTCGAGGTCTCTCTTTGAGGACTGAGAGAGTATTAGTGTTCACATGTGTGAGTGCGAGCAGGAGCCTCTTTGGAGTTTTCTCCTTTCCTTTGATGGATTTTACTAGAAAACAGACGTCCCTATTTAGAAGGTAAGAGCCTCCAAGAGCTTTTTGGAACCTGCTCAGTCTGATCCATCTGGTGCCAGCTGAATTCTAGGCATGGAAAACACTAGGTTAAGGTGGCAGAATTTTATTCCCTCTGTGGGATTTTGTCCCGTAGAATCACAGGGGACATTAGTGTTTGTCATTTTCGTTTTACCTTTTCCTCCATCCCTCCTTCCTTTCTCTTCATCTCTTACTTCTTTTGTCCTTTCTCCTGTTCACCTGCCACCACCAGGAGTGGTGTGTGTGTGTGTGTGTGTGTGTATGTGTGTGTGTGTGTTGCTGGGGGTGCTCTTCACCTCCCCTTGTGGGAAGTTGATCCAAAACTGTGGGGTTGAAATAGTGCTTGAACTCCAATGACACTAGATGCTGCCATCCTGTGGCTTAGCATTAGTGTCTGGGATGATTGGGGCAAGATCTCAACCTCCCCGCAACCCACTTCACTGCTGGCAGAATCCCTCCTGCCCCCCCTGCTAGAGCCGCCTCCCTGCCCAACCTGGGTGGGGGTGGAGAAGAGGGTTCTGATAACTTGAGCTGTGGTTTGGAGGTAGAACAGCTGTCAAGGGTACTGAGGGGGAGGTAGCAGGAGCTCACCCTACAAGGTGGTGGGTTGGCACTGGAGGTTACTAGAAAGGACAAGAAGACTCCATTCTGGGGTTCAGGAGGTGAATTCATCCCTCAGTGGTGGGCAGGTAGTCAGTTTAAATACTGCTGGTTCCAGGTGCCCTTAATTCCCCCTGATTCCTCGGGGGGTTTGAGTCTTTGACAGGTTCTCGTTCCCTTGCAGCAGGAGGACGTCATGGCCAGAGTGATGCACCAGCTCCGCATCATCCGGCACTTGTGCCAGGTGCCTTAGACGCTGCAGGGGCTGTGCCTCTGAGGCCATCAGCAACTCCCGCTCCCTGCTGCAGGTACTGCTCTGGCTCACTGTAAATGGGGTGCTAGTGGAAGGGGAAATGGAGCCCCCTGGCACTCAGTAAAAGGGAAAGTGGTGGATTCTCCATCTCTTGATGTCATTTCATGAAGACTAGATGCCTTTCTGGAATGTGTGTGCCCAAAAAGTACCTATTGTACTATACAGGAAGCCTATGATATGCAGGGGGTTAGATGAGATGTTCTAAAGGTCTCTTCTGGCCATAAAGTGTAGTAATTTTGGAAACACTGAGTGTAGCATTGGGAGCAGCCTCTGATGCTTTACTGTCTAGCCGGCTTGCTTCCTAGAATGAAGACGCATCGAGTGGGGTGATCCACAGAGAGTAGCTGAAACCTTCAAAGTGTCAGGCCAGCAGCAGGACATTAGCACTTCAGGGGATGGGTGGGTGTGGCAGTGACATCACAAAGGCCTTTTGCAGTGTAGTAGTTCCGGGGTGGGGCTCGTCCCTTCCTGGGGTACCTGGGAGCCAGGCCGCCCCGCTACAAAGCGAATAACAGTCTAGGGCCCAGACCTTTGGGTAGGGGCTGAGCACACAATTAGCAGTTCGGCGCTCAGGCCTTTGTGCAGGGACTGAGCACACAATCAACAGTTCAGAGCTCAGGCCCTTATGCAGGGACTGAGCACACAATCAACAGCTCCGGCCCTGGGTCAGGGCGGGGAACAAACCAGTAGTCAGTCAGCGGCCCAGGCCTTGTAGCAGGAGCTGGGTCAGTTTGGGTTAGCCCAGGCCCTAGGTCAGGGCGGGGCAGCAAACCAATCGTCAGTCAGAGGCCCAGGCCCCTTGGACAAGGAGGAGGAGAGACTGCCACCCAGCACGGGGTGGCAGTGGGGAACACAGGCCCACCCACTCCACTGTGTTCCAGCCCCGGGCCCTATCCGCAGCAGTCCGTCTGCCGCGCAGTCAGTGGGGATCCTGACCGCAACACACTGACATGGGTTCGGGGTCTGCTATCCCCGGGCCACTTCCCATCTCCTCCTCCACGGGTACCTGTTCCTCCTGAGTACCGTCTGCTGGGTCGCAGATCATGGGCTGCTCCGGGCCCCGAGCAGCAGGTAGGTCTGTCACACCCTCTGGGCCCTTGGCGGGGGGAAGCTCAGACCGTTCCTCAGGATACCGGGCTCTCGGCAGGCTCAGGTCCGCGGGAGCTCGGGCACCAGCGTCTGTCCTCTCTCGCTGCCGGCCAGCTACTGAGCGCTGTGGCTTGGCCTTTATACTTCCTGTCCCGCCCCTTGACTTCTGGGGGGTGGGGACAGGCCGCGGTGGCCTTCACTTCCTGGGGCGCCTGGGAGCCAGGCCGCCCCGCTACATGCAGTATCTCAGCGTATTGGTCAAAGGTGTTAGGGAGGTGGTGACCTCAGAGAGAGATGCTGACATCAGTCAGGGGCGCAGGGCCAGGGAAACCTCAGAGACCCCTGTGGCTTTGCTTTAGCAAGTCTCCTTCTCGAGGTCTCTCTTTGAGGACTGAGAGAGTATTAGGGTTCACGTATGTGAGTGAGAGCAGGAGCCTCTTTCGAGTTTTCTCCTTCCCTTTTACTGATTTTACTAGAAAACAGACGTCCCTGTTTAGAAGGTAAGAGCCTCCAAGAGGTTTTTGAACCTGCTCAGTCTGATCCACCTGGTGCCCGTTGAATTCTAGGCATGGAAAACACTAGTTCAAGGTGACAGAATTTTGTAGTCCACACGGGATTTTGTCCCGTGGAATCACTGGGGACATTAGGGTTTGTCCTTTTCGTTTTACCTTTTCCACCATCCCTCCTTCCTTTCTCTTCATCTCTTACTTCTTTTGTCCTTTCTCCTGTTCCCCTCCCACCACCAGGAGTGGTGTGTGTGTGTGTGTGTGTGTGTGTGTGTGTGTGTGTGTGTGTGTGTGTGTTGCTGGGGATGATCTTCACCTCCTCTTGTGGGACGTTCATCCAAATTGTGGGGTTGAAATAGTGCTTGGACTCCACAGACACTAGATGCTGCCATCCTGTGGCTTAGCGTTAGTGTCTTGGATGACTTGGGCAAGATCTCAACCTCCCCGCAACCCACTTCACTGCTGCCAGAATCCCTCCTGCCCCCACTGCTAGACCCGCCTCCCAGCCCAACCTTGGTGGGGGTCTAGAAGAGGTTTCTGATGACTTAAGCTGTGGTTTGGAGGTGGAACAGCTGTCAAGGACACTGAGGGGGAGGTAGCAGGAGCTCACCCTAGAAGGAGGGGGATTGGCACTGGAGGTTACTAGAAAGGACAAGAAGACTCCATTCTGGGATTCAGGAGGTGAATTCATCCCTCAGTGTTGGGCAGGTGCTGAGTGGAAATACTGCTGGTTCCAGGTGCCCTTAATTCCCCCTGATTCCTCGGGGCGTTTGAGTCTGACAGGTTCTCATTCCCTTGCAGCAGGAGGGCGTCACGGCCAAAGTGAGGCACCAGCTCCGCATCATCCATCACTTGCGCCAGGTGCCTGAGACACTGCAGGGGTTGTGCCTCTGAGGCCTTCAGCAACTCCCGCTCTCTGTTGCAGGTACTGCTCTGGCTCACTGTAAATGGGGAGCTAGTGGAAGGGGAAATGGAGCCCCCTGGCACTCAGTGAAAGGGAAAGTGGTGGATTCTCCATCTCTTGAAGTCATTGAATGAAACTAGATGCCTTTCTGGAATGTTTGTGCCCAAAAAGTAACTATTGTCCTATACAGGAAGCCTATGATATGCAGGGGGTTAGATGAGATGCTCTAAAGGTCTCTTCTGGCCATAAAGTGTATTAATTTTGGAAACACTGAGTGTAGCATTGGGAGCAGCCTGTGATGTTTTACTGTCTAACCGGCTTGCTTCCTAGAATGAAGACGCATTGAGTGGGGTGATCCACAGAGAGTAGCTCAAACCTCCAAAGTGTCAGGCCAGCAGCAGGATATTAGCACTTCAGGGGATGGGTGGGTGTGGCAGTGACATCACAAAGGCCTTTTGCAGGAGCTCAGCCTATTGGTCAAAGTTGTTAGGGAGGTGGTGACCTCAGAGAGAGATGCTCACATCAGCCAGGCAAAACAGGGGCTTAGGGCCAGGGAAACCTCAGAGACCCCTGTGGCTTTGCTTCAGCAAGTCTCCTTCTCGAGCTCTCTTTGAGGACTGAGAGAGTATTAGGGTTCACATATGTGAGTGTGAGCAGGAGCCTCTTTCGAGTTTTCTCCTTTCCTTTTACCCATTTTACTAGAAAACAGAAGTCCCTGTTGAGAAAGTAAGTGCCTCGGAGAGGTTTGTAACCTGTTCAGTGTGATCCACCTGGTGCCATCTGAATTCTAGGCATGGAAAACACTAGTTTAAGGTGGCAGAATTTTATTCCCTCCCTGGGATTTTGTCCCGTAGAATCACTGGGGATATTAGGAAAACAACAAGGAGTCTGGTGGCACCTTAAAGACTAACAGATTTATTTGGGCATAAGCTTTCGTGAGTAAAAACCTCACTTCTTCGGATGCATAGAGTGAAAGTTACAGATGCAGGCATTATATACTGACACATGGAGAGCAGGGAGTTACTTCACAAGTGGAGAACCAGTGTTGACAGGGCCAATTCAAAAATCAGGGTGGATGTAGTCCACTCCAAATAATAGATGAGGAGGTGTCAATTCCAGGAGAGGAAAAGCTGCTTCTGTAGTGAGCCAGCCACTCCCAGTCCCTATTCAAGCCCAGATTAATGGTGTTGAATTTGCAAATGAATTTTAGTTCTGCTGTTTCTCTTTGAAGTCTGTTTCTGAAGTTTTTTTGTTCAATGATAGTGACTTTTAAATCTGTAATAGAATGACCAGGGAGATTGAAGTGTTCACTTACTGGCTTATGTATGTTACCACTCCTGATGTCCGATTTGTGTCCATTTATTCTTTTGCGGAGGGACTGTCCGATTTGGCCAATGTACATGGGAGAGGGGCATTGCTGGCACATGATGGCATATATGACATTAGTGGATGTGCAGGTGAATGAGTCCCTGATGGTGTGGCTGATGTGGTTGGGTCCTCTGATGCTGTTGCCAGAGTAGATATGGGGACAGAGTAGGCAACGAGGTTTGCTACGGGGATAGGTTCCTGGGTTGGTGTTTCTGTGGTGTGGTGTGTAGTTGCTGGTGAGTATTTGCTTCAGGTTGGGGGGTTGTCTGTAAGCGAGGACTGGCCTGCCTCCCAAGGTCTGTGAGAGTAAGAGATCATTTTCCAGGATAGGTTGTAGATCGTGGATAATGCGCTGGAGAGGTTTTAGCTGGGGGCTGTATGTGATGGCCAGTGGTGTTCTGTTATTGTCCTTGTTGGGCCTGTCCTGTAGTAGGTGATTTCTGGGTACCCGTCTTGCTCTGTCAATCTGTTTCCTCACTTCCCCAGGTGGGTATTGTAGTTTTACGAATGCTTGATAAAGATCTTGTAGGTGTTTGTCTCTGTCTGAGGGGTTGGAGCAAATTCGGTTGTATCTTAGGGCTTGGCTGTAGACAATGGATCGTGTGATGTGTCTTGGATGGAAGCCGGAGGCATGTAGGTATGTTTAGCGGTCAGTAGGTTTCCGGTATAGGGTGGTGTTTATGTGACCATCACTTATTTGTACTGTAGTGTCCAGGAAGTGGATCTCTTGTGTGGACTGGTCCAGGCTGAGGTTGATGGTGGGGTGGAAATTGTTGAAGTCCAGGTGGAATTCTTCAAGGGCCTCCTTTCCGTGGGTCCATATGATGAAGATGTCGTCAATGTAGGGCAAGTAGAGGAGGGGCACTAGGGGACGAGAGCTGAGGAAGCGTTGTTCTAAGTCAGCCATAAAAATGTTGGCATACTGTGGGGCCATGCGAGTACCCATAGCAGTGCCACTGACTTGAAGGTATAAGTTGTCCCCAAATCTGAAGTGGTTGTGGGTGAGGACAAAGTCACAAAGCTCAGCCACCAGGCTTGCTGTGGCCTCATCAGGGATACTGTTCCTGACAGCTTGTAGTCCATCCTCATGTAGAATATTGGTATAAAGTGCTTCTACATGCATGGTGGCCAGGATGGTGTTTCCAGGAAGAACATCAATGCATTGTAGTTTCCTCAGGAAGTTGGTGGTGTCTCGAAGATAGCTGGGAGTGCTGGTAGCATAGGGCCTGAGGAGAGAGGCCAAATAGCCAGATAATCCTGCCGTCAGAGTGCCAATGCCTGAGATGATGGGGCGTCCAGGGTTTCCGGGTTTATGGATCTTGGGTAGCAGATAGAATACCCCTGGTCGGGGTTCTGGGGGTGTGTCCATGTAGATTTGTTCCCGTACTATAGCTGGGAGTTTCTTGAGCAGATGGTGTAGTTTCTTTTGGTATTCCTCAGTGGGATCAGAGGATAGTGGCCTGTAGAATGTGGTCTTGGAGAGTTGCCTGGCAGCCTCCTGTTCATAATCTGACCTGTTCATTATGACTACAGCACCTCCTTTGTCAGCCCCTTTGATGATAATGTCAGAGTTGTTTCTGAGGCTGTGGATGGCATTGCGTTCTGTACGGCTGAGGTTATGGGACAAGTGATGTTGTTTGTCCACAATTTCAGCCTGTGCACGTCTGCGGAAACACTCTATGTAGAGGTCCAGTCTGTCATTTCGACCGTCAGGAGGAGTCCACGCAGAATTCTTCTTTTTGTAGTGTTGGTAGGAGGGTTCCTGTGGGTCAGTGCACTGTTCAGTGGTGCGTTGAAAATATTCCTTGAGTCGGAGACGAGGAAAGTAGGCTTCCAGATCACCGCAGAACTGTATCATGTTCGTGGGGACGGTGGGACAGAAAGAGAGTCCCCGAGATAGGACAGACTCTTCTGCTGGGCTAAGCGTGTGGTTGGAAAGATTGACAATGTTGTTAGATGAGTTGAGGGTACCATTGTTATAGCCCCTAGTGGCAGGTATTAGTTTAGATAACTTACAGTCCTTTTTCCTCTGTAGAGAAGTGAAGTGTGCATTGTAAATGGCTTGTCTCATTTTTGTAAAGTCCAGCCACGTGGAAGTTTGTGTAGAAGGCTGGTATTGTATGAGAGTCTCCAGTTCTGAGAGCTCATTCTTGATCTTCTCCTGTCTGCTGTACAGGATGCTGATCAGGTGGTTCCTCAGTTTCTTTGAGAGAGTGTGTGGCACAATCTCTCACCATACTCAGTGTAGTATGTTGATTGCAATGGATTTTTTACCTTCAGTCCTTTTGGTATGATGTCCATCTGTTTGCATTTGGAGAGGAAGATGATGTCTGTCTGTATCTGTGCAAGTTTTTTGTTGAGGTTGATGGATTTCCACTCCATACGGCTAAATTTAGTGCCTTGCATGGTGTCAAGTATCAGGGGGTAGCCATGTTAGTCTGTATCTACAAAAACAACAAGGAGTCTGGTGGCACCTTAAAGACTAACAGATTTATTTGGGCATAAGCTTTCGTGAGTAAAAACCTCACTTCTTCGGATGCATAGAGTGAAAGTTACAGATGCAGGCATTATATACTGACACATGGAGAGCAGGGAGTTACTTCACAAGTGGAGAACCAGTGTTGACAGGGCCAATTCAAAAATCAGGGTGGATGTAGTCCACTCCCAATAATAGATGAGGAGGTGTCAATTCCAGGAGAGGAAAAGCTGCTTCTGTAGTGAGCCAGCCACTCCCAGTCCCTATTCAAGCCCAGATTAATGGTGTTGAATTTGCAAATGAATTTTAGTTCTGCTGTTTCTCTTTGAAGTCTGTTTCTGAAGTTTTTTTTGTTCAATGATAGTGACTTTTAAATCTGTAATAGAATGACCAGGGAGATTGAAGTGTTCACATACTGGCTTATGTATGTTACCATTCCTGATGTCCGACATGGGGACATTAGGGTTTGTCCTTTTCCTTTTCCCTTTTCCTCCATCCCTCCTTCCTTTCTCTTCATCTCTTACTTCTTTTGTCCTTTCTCTTGTTCCCCTCCCACCACCAGGAGTGGTGAGTGGTGTGTGTGTGTGTGTGTGTGTGTGTGTGTGTGTGTGTGTGTTGCTGGGGGTGCTCTTCACCTCCCCTTGTTGGGAGTTGATCCAAAACTGTATGGTTGAAATAGTGCTTGGACTCCACTGACACTAGATGCTGCCATTGTGTGACTTAGCATTAGTGTCTGGGATGACTTGGGTCAAGATCTCAACCTCCCTGCAACCTACTTCACTGCTGTCAGAATCCCTCCTGCACAGCCTCTTAGAGCCGCCTCCCAGCCCAACCTGTGTCGGGGTGGAGAAGAGGGTTCTGATGACTTGAGCTGTGGTTTGGAGGTGGAATATCTGTGAAGGGCACTGAGCAGGAGGTAGCAGGAGCTCACCCTACAAGGAGGGGGGTTGGCTCTGGAGGTTTCTAGAAAGGAGAAGAAGACTCCATTTTGGGGTTCAGGAGGTGAATTCATCCCTCAGTGGTGGGCAGGTGCTGGGTGGAAATGCTGCTGGTTCCAGGTTCCCTTAATTCCCCCTGATTCCTCGGGGCGTTTGAGTCTCTGACAGGTTCTCGTTCCCTTGCAGCAGGAGGACGTCACGGCCAAAGGGATGCACCAGCTCCGCATCATCCTGCACTTACGCCACGTGCCTGAGACACTGCAGGGGCTGCGCCTCTGAGGCCTTAGCAACTCCCTCTCCCGGCTGCAGGTACTGCTCTGGCTCACTGTAAATGGGGAGCTAGTGGAAGGGGAAATGGAGCCCCCTGGCCCTCACTAAAAGGGAAAGTGGTGGATTCTCCATCTCTTAATGTCATTGATTGAAGACTAGATGCCTTTCTGGAATGTGTGTGCCCAAAAAGTAACTATTGTACTATACTGGAAGCCTATGATATGGAGGGGGTTAGATGAGATGCTGTAAAGGTCTCTTCTGGCCAGAAAGTCTCCTACTTTTGGAAACACTGAGTGTAGTATTGGGAGCAGCCTCTGATGTTTTACTGTCTAGCTAGCTTGCTTCCTAGAATGAAGACGAATTTTGTGGTGTGATCCACAGAGCGTAGCTCAAACCTTCAAAGTGTCAGGCCAGCAGCAGGACATGAGCACTTTAGGGTTTGGTTGGGTATGGCAGTGATATCACAAAGGCTTTTTCAAGGACCTCAGCGTACTGGTCAAAGGTGTTAGGGAGGTGGTGACCTCAGAGAGAGATGCTGTCTTCAGCCAGGGAGGACAGGGGCTTACGACCAGGGAAACCTCAGAGACCCCTGTGGCTTTGCTTCAGCAAGTCTCCTTCTCGAGGTTTCTTTTTGAGGACTGAGAGAGTGTTAGGGTTGACGTATGTGAGTGCGAGCAGGAGCCTCTTTCGAGTTTTCTCCTTTCCTTTTACTGATTTTACTTGAAAATTAGAAGGTAAGAGCCTCCAAGAGGTTTTGGAACCTGCTCAGTCTGATCCATCTGGTGCCAGCTGAATTCTCGGCATGGAAAACAGTAGTTTAAGGTGGCAGAATTTTCTTCCCTCCCTGGAATTTTGTCCCGTGGAATCACTGGGGACACTAGGGTTTGTCCTTTTCGTTTTACCTTTTCCTCCATCCCTCCTTCCTTTCTCTTCATCTCTTACTTCTTTTGTCCTTTCTCTTGTTCCCCTCCCACCTCCAGGAGTGGTGTGTGTGTTGCTGGGGGTGCTCTTCACCTCCCCTTGTGGGAAGTTGATCCAAAACTGTCGGGTTCAAATAGTGCTTGGACTCCACTGACACTAGATGCTGCCATCCTGTGGCTTAGCATTAGTGTCTGGGACAACTTGGGACAAGATCTCAACTTCCCCGCAACCCACTTCACTGCTGGCAGAATCCCTCCTGCCCCCCCTGCTAGGGCCGCCTCCCTGCGCAACCTGGGTTGGGGTGGAGAAGAGGGTTCTGATAACTTGAGCTGTGGTTTGGAGGTAGAACAGCTGTCAAGGGTACTGAGGGGGAGGTAGCAGGAGCTCACCCTACAAGGTGGTGGGTTGGCACTGGAGGTTACTAGAAAGGACAAGAAGACTCCATTCTGGGGTTCAGGAGGTGAATTCATCCCTCAGTGGTGGGCAGGTAGTCAGTTTAAATATTGCTGGTTCCAGGTGCCCTTAATTCCCCCTGATTCCTCGGCGCGTTTGAGTCTCTGACAGGTTCTCGTTCCCTTGCAGCAGGAGGACGTCACGGCCAAAGTGATGCACCAGCTCCGCATCATCCGGCACTTGCGCCATGTGCCTGAGACACTGCAGGGGCTGCGCCTCTGAGGCCTTCAGCAACTCCCGCTCCCTGCTGCAGGTACTGCTCTGTCTCCCTGTAAATGGGGAGCTAGTGGAAGGGGAAATGGAGCCCCCTGGCACTCACTAAAAGGGAAAGTGGTGGATTCTCCATCTCTTGATGTCATTGAATGAAGACTAGATGCCTTTCTGGAATGTGTGTGCCCCAAAAGTAACTATTGTACTATACAGGAGGCCTATGATATGCAGGGGCTTAGATGAGATGCTCTAAAGGTCTCTTGTGGCCATAAAGTCTACAAATTTTGGAAACACTGAGTGTAGTATTGGGAGCAGCCTGTGATGTTTTACTGTCTAGCCGGCTTGCTTCCTAGAATGAAGACGCATTGAGTGGGGTGATCCACAGAGAGTACCTGTGTCAAGGCTGTATCCCCACTTTGAAGTTTAGGGTACAAATGTAGGGGCCTGCATGAAAACCTCTAAGCTTAACCACCATCCCAAGGCTAATTTCCTCCCCTGGGTAGCCTTGAGAAACCTTTCACCAATTCCCTGGTGAATACAGATCCAAACCCCTTGGATCTTAAAACAAGGAGAAATAAACCATCCCCCCTCCTTCCTCCCACCAACTTCTGGTGAATACAGATCCAACCCCCTTGGATCTAAAAGAAGGAGAAATTAACCATTTCCCTCCTTCCTCCCACCAACTCCTGGTGAATCAAGATCCAAACTCCTTGGATCTTAAAACAAGGAAAAATCAATCAGGTTCTTAAAAATAAGGCTTTTAATTAAAGAAAAAGGTAAAAATCATCTCTGTAAAATCAGTATGGAAATTAACCTTACAGGGTAATCAAACTTAAAGAGCTCAGAGGACTCCCCTCTAGTCTTAGGTTCAAAGTACAGCAAACAAAGATAAACACTCTAGTAAAAGGTACATTTACAAGTTGAGAAAACAAAGGAAAACTAACACGCCTTGTTTGAAATAGGAGAGACTTGTTTAGAAAGATGTGGAGAACCTGGATTGATGTCTGGTCCCTCTCAGTCCCGAGGGCGAACACCCACACAAACAAAGAACACAAACAAAAGCCTTCCCCTCCCCAAGATTTGAAAGTATCTTGTCCCCTTATTGGTCCTTTAGGTCAGATGCCAGCCAGGTTACCTGAGCTTCTTAACCCTTTAGAGGGAAAAGGATTTTGGAGTCTCTGGCCAGGAGGATTTTATAGTACTGTACACAGGACAACTGTTACCCTTCCCTTTATAGTTATGACCACCTCAAACCTTCAAAGTGTCAGGCCAGCAGCAGGACATTAGCACTTCAGGGTTTGGTTGGGTGTGGCAGTGACATCGCAAAGGCCTTTTGCAGGATGTCAGCTTATTGGTCAAATGTGTTAGGGAGGTGGTGACCTCAGAGAGAGATGCTGATATCAGCCAGGCAGGACAGGGGCCCAGGGCCAGGGAAACCTCAGAGACCCCTGTGGCTTTGCTTCAGGAAGTCTCCTTCTCGAGGTCTCTCTTTGAGGACTGAGAGAGTATTAGGGTTCACATATGTGAATGCGAGGAGGAACCTCTTTCGAGTTGTTTCCTTTCCTTTTACTGATTTTACTAGAAAACAGACGTCCCTGTTGAGAAAGTAAGTGCCTCGGAGAGGTTTGTAACCTGTTCAGTCTGATCCACCTGGTGCCAGCTGAATTCTAGGCATGGAAAACAGTAGTTTAAGATGGCAGAATTTTATTTCATCCCTTGGATTTTGTGCCGTAGAATCACTGGGGACATTAGGATTTGTCCTTTTTGTTTTACCTTTTCCTCCATCGCTCCTTCCTTTCTCTTCATCTCTTACTTCTTTTCTCCTTTCTCCTGTTCCTCAAAAACTGTGGGGTTGAAATAGTGTTTGGACTCCACTGACACTAGATGCTGCCATCCTGTGGCTTAGCATTAGTGTCTGGGATGACTTGGGGCAAGATCTCAACTTCCCCTCAACCCACTTCACTGCTGCCAGAATCCCTCCTGCCCCCCCTGCTAGAGCCGCCTCCCTGGCCAACCTGGGTGGGGGTGGAGAACAGTGTTTTTTTCATACATTCATAGATTCTAGGACTGGAAGGGACCTCGAGAGGTCATCGAGTCCAGTCCCCTGCCCGCATGGCAGGACCAAATACCATCTAGACCATCCCTGATAGACATTTATCTAACCTACTCTTAAATATCTCAAGAGATGGAGATTCCACAACCTCCCTCGGCAATTTATTCCAGTGTTTAACCACCCTGACAGTTAGGAACTTTTTCCTAATGTCCAACCTAGACCTCCCTTGCTGCAGTTTAAACCCTTTGCTTCTGGTTCTATCCTTAGAGGCTAAGGTGAACAAGTTTTCTCCCACCTCCTTATGACACCCTTTTAAATACCTGAAAACTGCTATCATGTCTCCTCTCAGTCTTCTCTTTTCCAAACTAAACAAAGCCAATTCTTTCAGCCTTCCTTCATAGGTCATGTTCTCAAGACCTTTAATCATTCTTGTTGCTCTTCTCTGGACCCTTTCCAATTTCTCCACATCTTTTTTAAAATGCGGTGCCCAGAACTGGACACAATACTCCAGCTGAGGCCTAACCAGAGCAGAGTAGAGCGGAAGAATGACTTCTCGTGTCTTGCTCACAACACACCTGTTAATACATCCCAGAATCAGGTTTGCTTTTTTTGCAACAGCATCACACTGTTGACTCATATTTAGCTTGTGGTCCACTATAACCCCTAGATCCCTTTCTGCCGTACTCCTTCCTAGACAGTCTCTTCCCATTCTGTATGTGTGAAACTGATTGTTCCTTCCTAAGTGGAGCACTTTGCATTTGTCTTTGTTAAACTTCATCCTGTTTAACTCAGACCATTTCTCCAATTTGTCCAGATCATTTTGAATTATCTGTCACCCTGTCCTCCAAAGCAGTTGCAATCCCTCCCAGTTTGGTATCATCCGCAAACTTAATAAGCGTACTTTCTATGCCAATATCTAAGTCGTTGATGAAGATATTGAACAGCGCCGGTCCCAAAACAGACCCCTGCGATACCCCACTCGTTATGGCTTTCCAGCAGGATTGGGAACTATTAATAACAACTCTCTGAGTACGGTTATCCAGCCAGTTATGCACCCACCTTATAGTAGCCCCATCTAAATTGTATTTGCCTAGTTTATCAATAAGAATATCATGCGAGACCGTATCAAAAGCCTTACTAAAGTCTAGGTATACCACATCCACAGCCTCACCCTTATCCACAAGGCTCGTTATCCTATCAAAGAAAGCTATCAGATTGGTTTGACATGATTTGTTCTTCACAAATCCATGCCGGCTGTTCCCTATCACCTTACCACCTTCCAAGTGTTTGCAGATGATTTCCTTAATTACTTGCTCCATTATCTTCCCTGGCACAGAAGTTAAACTCACTGGGGTCTGTAGTTTCCTGGGTTGTTTTTATTTCCCTTTTTATAGATGGGCACTATATTTGCCCTTTTCCAGTCTTCTGGAATCTCTCCCGTCTCCCATGATTTTCCAAAGATAATAGCTAGAGGCTCAGATACCTCCTCTATTAGCTCCTTGAGTATTCTAGGATGCATTTCATCAGGCCCGGGTGACTTGCAGGCATCTAACTTTTCTAAGTGATTTTTAACTTGTTCTTTTTTTATTTTATCTGCTAAACCTACCCCCTTCCCATTAGCATTCACTATGTTAGGCATTCCTTCAGACTTCTCGGTGAAGACCGAAACAAAGAAGTCATTAAGCATCTCCGCCATTTCCAAGTTTCCTGTTACTGTTTCTCCCTCTTCACTAAGCAGTGGGCCTACCCTGTCTTTGGTCTTCCTCTTGCTTCTAATGTATTGATAAAAAGTCTTCTTGTTTCCCTTTATTCCCGTAGCTAGTTTGAGCTCATTTTGTGCCTTTGCCTTTCTAATCTTGCCCCTGCATTCCTGTGTTGTTTGCCTATATTCATCCTTTGTAATCTGTCCCAGTTTCCATTTTTTATATGACTCCTTTTTATTTTTTAGATCATGCAAGATCTCATGGTTGAGCCAAGGTGGTCTTTTGCCACATTTTCTATCTTTCCTAACCAGCGGAATAGCTTGCTTTTGGGCCCTTAATAGTGTCCCTTTGAAAAACTGCCAACTCTCCTCAGTTGTTTTTCCCCTCAGTCTTGATTCCCATGGGACCTTACCTATCAGCTCTCTGAGCTTACCAAAATCTGCCTTCCTGAAATCCATTGTCTCTATTTTGCTGTTCTCCCTTCTACCCTTCCTTAGAATTGCAAACTCTATGATTCCATGATCACTTTCACCCAGGCTGCCTTCTACTTTCAAATTCTCAACGAGTTCCTCCCTATTTGTTAAAATCAAGTCTAGAACAGCTTCCCCCCAGTAGCTTTTCAACCTTCTGAAATAAAAAGTTGTCTCCAATGCAGTCCAGGAATTTGTTGGATAGTCTGTGCCCCGCTGTGTTATTTTCCCAACATATAGCCGGATAGTTGAAGTCCCCCATCACCACCAAATCTTGGGCTTTGGATGATTTTGTTAGTTGCTTAAAAAAAGCCTCATCCACCTCTTCCACCTGGTTAGGTGGCCTGTAGTAGACTCCTAGCATGACATCTCCCTTGTTTTTTACCCCTTTTAGCCTAACCCAGAGACTCTCAACACTTCCGTCTCCTATGTCCATCTCCAACTCAGTCCAAGTGTGTACATTTTTAATATACAAGGCAACACCTCCTCCCTTTTTCCCCTGTCTATCCTTCCTGAGCAAGCTGTACCCATCCACACCAACATTCCAATCATGTGTATTATCCCACCAAGTTTCAGTGATGCCAACAATGTCATAGTTGTATTTATTTATTAGCACTTCCAGTTCTTCCTGCTTATTCCCCATACTTCTCGCATTTGTATAGAGACATCTAAGATACTGCTTTGATCTTTCCTCCCAGTTTTGTCCTGACCCTCCTTTCCCTCTGACAATATAGCCCACACTCCCTCTCGTTTTTGACCCATCTCCCCGGTCTCCATGTTCCCCACTTACCTGTGGGCTTTGCTCACCTGTCCCCGTCGAACCTAGTTTAAAGCCCTCCTCACTAGGTTAGCCAGTCTGTGTCCAAAGGTACTAATAACTTGAGCTGTGGTTTGGAGGTGGAACAGCTGTCAAGGGCACTGAGGGGGAGATAGCAGGAGCTCATCCTTCAAGGAGGGGGGTTGGCACTGGAGGTTACTAGAAAGGACAAGAAGACTCCATTCTGGGGTTCAGGAGGTGAATTTATCCCTCAGTGGTGGGCAGGTGATGGGTGGAAGTAGTGCTGGTTCCAGGTGCCCTTAATTCCCGCTGATTCCTCGGGGCGTTTGAATCTCTGTCAGGTTCTCGTTCCCTTGCAGCAGGAGGACGTCACGGCCAAAAGTGATGCACCAGCTCCGCATCATCCGGCACTTGCGCCAGATTCCTGAGACACTGCAGGGGCTGTGCCTCTGAGGCCATCAGCAACTCCCGCTCCCTGCTGCAGGTACTGCTCTGGCTCACTGTAAATGGGGAGCTAGTGGAAGGGGAAATGGAGCCCCCTGGCCCTCACTAAAAGGGAAAGTGGTGGATTCTCCATCTCTTGATGTCATTGAAGGAAGACTAGATGCCTTTCTGGAATGTGTGTGCCCAAAGAGTAACTATTGTACTATACAGCAAGCCTATGGTATGCAAGGGGTTAGATGAGATGCTCTAAAGGTCTCTTCTGGCCATAAAGTCCCCTAATTTTGGAAACACTGAGTGTAGCATTGGGAGCAGCCTCTGATGTTTTACTGTCTAGCCCGCTTGCTTCCTAGAATGAGGATGCATTGAGTGGGGTGATCCACAGAGAGTAGCTCAAACCTTCAAAGTGTCATTCCAGTAGCAGGACATTAGCACTTTAGGGTTTGGTTGGGTGTGGCAGTGATATCACAAAGGCCTTATCCTGGACCTCAGCCTATGGGTCAAAGGTGTTAGGGAGGTGGTTACCTGAGAGAGAGATGCTGACATCAGCCAGGCAGGACAGGAGCACAGGGCCAGGGAAACCTCAGAGACCCCTGTGGCTTTGCTTCAGCAAGTCTCCTTCTCGAGGTCTCTCTTTGAGGACTGAGAGAGTGTTAGGGTTGACGTATGTGAGTGTGAGCAGGAGCCTCTTTCGAGTTTTCTCCTTTCCTTTTGACGGATTTTACTAGAAAACAGACGTCCCTATTTAGAAGGTAAGAGCCTCCAAGAGGTTTTGGAACCTGCTCAGTCTGATCCATCTGGTGCCAGCTGAATTCTAGGCATGGAAAACAGTAGTTTAAGATGGCAGAATTTTATTCCCTCCCTGGGATTTTGTCCCGTAGAATCACTGGGGACATTAGGGTTTGTCCTTTTCGTTTTACCTTTTCCTCCATCCCTCCTTCCTTTCTCTTCATCTCTTACTTCTTTTGTCCTTTCTCCTGTTCCCCTTTCACCACCAGGAGTGGTGTGTGTGTGTGTGTGTGTGTGTGTGTGTGTGTTTGTGTGTGTGTTGCTGGGGGTGCTCTTCACCTCCCCTTGTGGGGAGTTCATCCAAAACTGTATGGTTGAAATAGTGCTTGGACTCCACTGACACTAGATGCTGCCATCCTGTGGCTTAGCATTAGTGTCTGGGATGACTTGGGGCAAGATCTCAACCTCCCCTCAGCCCACTTCACTTCTGGCAGAATCCCTCCTGCCCCCCCGCTAGAGCTCTATGCCCAACCTGGTTGGGGGTGCAGAAGAGGGTTCTGATAACTTGAGGTTTGGTTTGGAGGTGGAACAGCTGTGAAGAACACTGAGGGGGAGGTAGCAGGAGCTAATCCTACAAGGAGGGGGGTTGGCACTGGAGGATACTAGAAAGGACAAGAAGACTCCATTCTGGGGTTCAGGAGGTGAATTCATCCCTCAGCGGTGGGCAGGTGGTGGGTGGAAATACTGCTGGTTCCAGGTGCCCTTAATTCCCCCTGATTCCTCGGGGCCCTTGAGTCTCTGACAGGTTCTCGTTCCCTTGCAGCAGGAGGACGTCACGGCCAAAGTGATGCACCAGCTCCGCATCATCCGGCACTTGCGCCAGGTGCCTGAGACACTGCAGGGGCTGTTCCTCTGAGACCTTCAGCAACTCCCGCTCCCTGCTGCAGGTACTGCTCTGGCTCACTGTAAATGGGGAGCTAGTGGAAGGGGAAATGGAGCCCCCTGGCCCTCACTAAAAGGGAAAGTGGTGGATTCTCCATCTCTTGATGTCATTGAATGAAGACTAGATGCCTTTCTGGAATGTGTGTGCCCAAAGAGTAACTATTGTACTATACAGTAAGCCTATGATATGCAGCGGGTTAGATTAGATGCACTAAAGGTCTCTTCTGACCATAAAGTCTACTAATTTTGGAAACACTGAGTGTAGCATTGGGAGCAGCCTCTGATGTTTTACTGTCTAGCCCGCTTGCTTCCTAGAATGAGGATGCATTGAGTGGGGTGATCCACAGAGAGTAGCTCAAACCTTCAAAGTGTCAGGCCAGTAGCAGGACATTAGCACTTTAGGGTTTGGTTGGGTGTGGCAGTGATATCACAAAGGCCTTATCCTGGACCTCAGCCTATGGGTCAAAGGTGTTAGGGAGGTGGTTACCTGAGAGAGAGATGCTGACATCAGCCAGGCAGGACAGGAGCGCAGGGCCAGGGAAACCTCAGAGACCCCTTTGGCTTTGCTTTAGCAAGTCTCCTTCTCGAGGTCTCCCTTTTTAGGACTCAGAGAGTATTAGGGTTCAAGTATGTGAGTGCGAGGAGGAACCTCTTTCGAGTTTCTCCTTTTATTGATTTTACTAGAAAACAGACGTGCCTGTTGAGAAGGTAAGAACCTTGGAGAGGTTTTTAACCTGCTCAGTCTGCAGTCTGATCCATCTGGTGCCAGCTGAATTCTAGGCATGGAAAACACTAGTTCAAGGTGGCAGAATTTTATAGCCCACCTGGGATTTTGTGCCATAGAATCACTGGGGACATTAGGGTTTGTCCTTTTCGTTTTACCTTTTCCTCCATCCCTCCTTGCTTTCTCTTGTTCCCCTCCCACCACCAGGAGTGGTGTGTGTGTGTGTGTGTGTTGCTGGGGGTGCTCTTCACCTCCCCTTGTGGGAAGTTGACACTGCAAGGGCTGTGCCTCTGTGGACATCAGCAGCTCCCACTCCCTGCTGCAGGTACTGCTCTGGCTCACTGTAAATGGGGTGCTAGTGGAAGGGGAAATGGAACCCCCTGGCACTCACTGAAAGGGAAAGTGGTGGATTCTCCATCTCTTGATGTCATTGAATGAAGACTAGATGCCTTTCTGGAATGTGTGTGCCCAAAGAGTAACTATTGTACGATACAGGAAGCCTATGATATGCAGGGGCTTAGATTAGATGCTCTAAAGGTCTCTTGTGGCCATAAAGTCTACTAATTTTGGAAACACTGAGTGTAGCATTGGGAGCAGCCTCTGATGTTTTACCGTCTAGCCCACTTGCTTCCTAGAATGAAGACGCATTGAGTGGGGTGAGCCACAGAGAGTAGCTCAAACCTTCATAGTGTCAGGCCAGCAGCAGGACATTAGCACTTAAGGGTTTGATTGGTGGCAGTGATATCACAAAGGTCTTTTGCAGGACCTCAGCATATTGGTCAAAAGTGTTAGGGAGGTGGTAACCTCAGAGAGAGATGCTGCCATCAGCGAGGCAGGACAGGGGCGCATGGCCAGGGAAACCTCAGAGACCCCTGTGGCTTTGCTTCAGCAAGTCTCCTTCTCGAGGTTTCTCTTGAGGACTGAGAGAGTATTAGGATTCACGTATTTGAGTGAGAGCAGGAGCCTCTTTCGAGTTGTCTCCTTTCCTTTTACTGATTTTACTAGAAAACAGACATCCCTGTTTAGAAAGTAAGAGCCTCCAAGAGGTTTTGGAACCTGCTCAGTCTGATCCATCTGGTGCCAGCTGAATTCTAGGCAGGCATGGAAAACACTAGTTCAAGGTGGCAGAATTTTAATCCCTCCCTGTAATTTTGTCTGGTAGAATCAATGGGGACATTAGGGTTTGTCCTTTTCGTTTTACCTTTTCCTCCATCCCTCCTTCCTTTCTCTTCATCTCTTACTTCTTTTGTCCTTTCTCTTGTTCCCCTCCCACCACCAGGAGTGGTGTGTGTGTGTGTGTGTGTGTGTTTTGCTGGGGGTGCTCTTCATCTCCCCTTGTTGGGAGTTGATCCAAAACTGTATGGTTGAAATAGTGCTTGGACTCCACTGACACTAGATGCTGCCATCGTGTGGTTTAGCATTAGTGTCTGGGATGACTTGGGGCAAGATCTCAACCTCCTCGCAACCCACTTCACTGCTGCCAGAATCCCACCTGCCCCCCCTGCTAGAGCCGCCTCCCTGCCCAACCTGGGTGGGGGTGGAGAAGAGGGTTCTGATAACTTGAGCTGTGGTTTGGAGGTGGAACAGCTGTCAAGGGCACTTAGGGGGAGGTAGCAAGAGCTCACCCTACAAGGACGGGGGTTGGCACTGGAGATTCCTAGAAAGGAGAAGACGACTCCATTCTGGGGTTCAGGAGGTGAATTCATCCCTCAGTGGTGGGCAGGTGCTGGGTGTAAATACTGCT